>NC_134490.1:7145604-7393104 GCF_040206685.1 Ascaphus truei | reverse complement strand
AAACAGCGAGTGCATATTGTAGGATCTTTTGGGACCCTCTGGGTCTTTTTGTAAAAAGAGATGAAAACAGTGGCGTTTGCCTGAAGGGACCCCGCTCCTACCATGTAAAGAAAAACTGGGGGCTTGTGAGAAGATTCAGACACCAGCAGTCTCTCCTGATAAGGCAGGGTCAGCATGGCTGGGGCACCGCAGTGTATTCAGCTATATAGGCCACCCCCTATAGAAACACTCCTAACTATAGTGAGTCATTGCGGTTTTAACCATCACAAAACCGGCCTGTACCATACGCAGAAGAGAAAGCCCCCAGCGAACGTCAGCATCGCTGAAGCTGCCATGTAATGGGAAGGATTTTATGAGGCGATGCTAACACATGGAGGGTCTTCACTGGGCTGGACACTGCTGTGCTATTGTACTGGGATGGCCATGGATTGGATGACAGACAAGCCCGGGCGTCACTTGGCCATTGTTCTGAGTGAGCGAGCTCCCTGGGGTGTCTCACGGCTTTGGCAGCGTTCCATTGCAGAATGAGGCTGCAGAGAGGCTCACACACACAGCAGGTCTTGTTCCTCGGGGACACAAAGGCTGCATCACACAACAAGTCTTTTGTCACCAAACGGGGGCCATTTTAGCTGTGACCTTTTATCTTCTGGCCCTTCATTTCCATGGCAATATTAAAAAAGCAGCGCTGCATGCGGATATTAACCCCTCGGCTGCCAGAAGCCAAGCCTCGTCATCCAACCAATAACCCCTTCGGCGCCAGGGGAGGGCTGCAAAGCCATAACATGCAGCCTTGTGGCAATGTAAGGGTGTTCCAGCTAAAACGCATCCATAAAAAACAGTCTGAACCAATTTAAATGTCCCCCCCGCCAGAAAGGGTGACAAAGGTCTCAGAATGGAGCTTTCTGATTGAATTTAAGATCACTTGCCAGCAAAAGGACAACAAAGGCCGTAAAATAATAAAAAGGGTGTGTGGTTTCACGCTCTCCCGGCAGGAAATAGTATTAGGTAAAAATGCCAGAAGGGATCAAAACAATTACAGATCTTTATTATGATGAAAAGCCAGAATGGGTCTGCAGGACGTGAAGGGAAGATATTCCTCAGACACACTCTCCCGTGGGCGTTAGTGTCAGGTCGCTGAAATACATGCGATTTCCCTCCCCTACCCCCCCCCCCCCCCCCCCCAGTACTGCCGCTTCTAAAGGCGCAACTTATTAAAGCCACGTTTAGCAGATCCATCGCTGCGTGGATCACACTGAGCAGATGGCCGCGAAACTGTGCGTTTAGGTTCAAAATCAGACGGGCGCCTTAAAAAGCATAGAGATGCCAGAAATAACTTACCTTTTAACAAATGCAAGCAGATATCTCGTTTGGCCTGGAGATACCTACTGTATAACACTATGTAAACCCTATGTCACCATCAGCTTAGATCAGGGGTGACCAACTCCAGTCCTCAAGGTCCACCAACAGGCCCGGTATTAGGGATATCTCTGCTTCAGCACAGGTGGCTCAATCAATGGCTCAGTCTTCGACTGAGCCACCTGTGCTGAAGCAGGGATATCCTTAAAACCTGAACTGTTGGTGGCCCTTGAGGACTGGAGATGGCCACTCCTGGCTTAGATGGTAAGGTCTTTGGGGCAGAGGTGACCTTTTCCTTGAATATACACTGCTAGTGCTTTTATCCCCAATGGTATACAAGATGTATCTCTCTGTACTATTAAACAGTTCCTATGCTCCCACTGCAAAGCTTGGTGTACGTGGTTGGGTAAAGGGGGACAAACAGAGCTGTAAAGGAGGGAGGGGGGGGGGGGACTGGATTGATGTGAATGGGGGACAAACAGAGAGAGGGGGGAGGAGAGAGGAGAGAGAGAGGAGCGGGAACATTACATCCCGGGCAACGCCGGGTCTCTCAGCTAGTTTACACTAAAATTGGGGACTTCAATGAATGTTGCAATCAGATGAATCAGGCCTTTCCATATATTAGGACCAATCAGGTAAGGGTCCAGGATAAGTAAAGGTATGACAGACATAAGGGTATAACAACTCTTTCTAAACTACAATACAGCAATCGCCCGTTCTGCACGCTGCAGTTGTTGACATTGTTTGGAGTCGAGAGTTCTCCAGGGCCGTCTTATCACCGGAAGCTCCCCCTCGGCCCAGGAGATAGCCACTTCCGATACACCAGAATTTTCAGCTATTTAAAATGGTTGCCGGTAGGAAATCCGAGACGGGTCCTCAGCCAGCGAGGGACCTTCAATTCAAAAGTGATGACTTCCGTGAGACTTAACTCGGTGGACGCCCCATGGAGTGGCCCCCACGTAGCGCCCCCGCCACGGGCTTTATAGGAGAAGACAGCGTTCTGTAATCCAAGGGACGCGGTCGGAAGAGGCGGCAGCGATCTCCGGCTGTGGCACGCAAAGGGTTAAAGTCTGCGAGTTGCTGACGCTGCGAGAATCAGAAAATCAGCTGCCCGTCTGCGTCTTGGACTCGTGATATTCTAAGCCAGGGGTGGTTAACTCCAGTCCTGAAGGGCTACCAACAGGTCAGGTTTTAAGGATATCCCTGCTTCAGCACAGGTGGCTCAATCAATGGCTTAGTCAACGACTGAGCCACCTGTGCTGAAGCAGGGATATCCTTAAAACCTGACCTGTTGTGACACTTGAGGACTGGAGTTGCCCACCCCTGCTCTAGGCCGTTGCGTCTGGCGATTCCGCCCCAATTCTCCACCGATTCGGCCCTGCGCTCTTCTCACCCAGCTGAAAAAATGGCTCCGCCATAAGAACACCACACCGGTGAAACGGGCTCATATCCCAGCTAGCTCGACCATAGGTCACGGCGCCATGTGTTGTCCCATTGTCATGGCAACGTGACGCCATGGTAACGGGCCGCTAAAAGAGATGCCGCCTGATAGATAAGAGACCGTTACAGAGGGCCCGCACTCTCCCCCGGCAATCAGTTTCATTGCGGTGGGGAAAAGCACGGAGCCTCTGGAACCGCGGGTCTCGGTGCGATGACACAACCGGCACCTCCATGACGCCGACCCAGACACAAACCTCTGATGCGTCGATGACTTCGATGGCAGTTAACGTCGGATCAGGGTGCAATAGATCGCATCGGCACCTACTGACCCTCTCCCTTTATTGCCTGTGGCACCACAATTAAGAGTGTAAGTTCTTTGGGGCAGTAACGCATTGTGCCTGCAGCCTGCAAGCATTGTATGCACAGCGCTGCGTACTGCACCAATGCTATAGAAGAGACAAAATCCTTATTATTTATATGTGTAATTAATATTCCAGGGGGAAGAATTTGTGCAGCACCTGAAAGGCGTAGAATCACAACACACTGCAGCCTCTTTCCTAGCTGCAGTGTCGCAGGTGAACTCCCATCACCAAAGTGCAGGTATTGGAGTAGCAGAATCTACCGGAAAAAAAGCAGCATAAGCAGCGAGTGACCTCCTCAAAGTCCCCGCGGGTAACGTACGATCAGAGAGACTGCAGCGCACACGGACGGAGGTTACTGACATCGAATTCTGCTTCTTAGAGAACAGAACAGATCTTTTTTTTTCCACGAAGCGACCGCATGATAAGGTAGTGGGAACAGGCGAGGTTTCTGTCTGCACGGATGTAACCCCCGGTGGGGCTGCCTGGACAAGCAGCCGGGTGGCAGTTTCAGAGAGGAAACAGCAGTTTCAAGAGATACGGGTCTGACGCGCCGCATGACACAGGAACCCTGCACAGAAATGCAAAATAAACAAGAAAATGTTCTCCCCCCCCCCCCCCGGCTGGACCGCAAGAAGCACATTGCTTAAAACAACTTCACCTCTGTGCAAATGTCTCAAAACATCTACAAATGTTACAGGGGCGTCACTTCTCTATGTGGGGTTACGGACGATGTGTGCGGCAGGCACGAGTTTCAGCCCTGGACACACCTGTTTATAACACCTTAGTGCTGCCATCATTTCTGTGTCCCACTACTGACAGGACCTTTGTTATCCCCAGGTGCAGAAAAGGTTGGGGGGGGGGGGGGGTCTGTACGTTCAAATACCCCAACAGCAAAACCCGGTGTAAAAAGGGGGGGAAAAACTACTTCTTTATCAAAGAAATGGGGTCCACATTAGAGGCAATTGGAGTTGTTACTTTGATATTCCATTGCTCTGTTCTTATCACATTTTTGCAGTAGCCCCGAAACTTTATTAAATCCCCCGTCCCCCTATATCCGAGACTGCCACCTGAGGATGCTCCTTAAGACCAAGGTTAGACGTTTGGAATGGTTTGAAAACAAAGAACAGATCCTGCGTTCTCGTACCCATCGGGCTAAATGATACTAGTGACGTGTCCACTTCTAGAACCTCAGTCTGTGTGATAAAGGAGGCATTTGGTTGCATATTTTGAACAAATCACGGTTCAAGACGCCAACCTCGTCCCGGTAATCTCCATTTAACAGGCACTTCCACTGAATATATGCAATTTCTTGTTGTCCTGTGGACTCAACTTTGTGATGTATGCGAGTTTGGAAGGGTTGCTGTAAAATCCCAAATTGGCTGAAGGTAACAGTGTACCCCTCCCTCCCCCCCCTCCTCCCCCGCAGCATAACAAAACAAACAATCATTTTGTAAACAACATAATGTGACGTGGGTTCCTTATAAAAATAAAAATAAATTAAATGGACAAACTTTCACGGGGTCACAAACCAGGCGTAAGGTGACCGTTTTACCCAGGGGAAAAAAAACCGCAGTGAGAGTTTTTGCGAGCGAGACGCCAGCATTGTCAGCGCGTTTTGCAATTTCATTTGTTATGCTAATTTGCTAAATTCTCTAAAAATCACAAAATCAGCTTAACGCTGAGAATATAAACAGGGCGCGGACACCGCGTTTCGCTCGCTGCCCGGCGACATTTCACAGAAAACTTATTGGTCTAGTGACATCATAAGCCCTTAAACTGAGGCTCGGCCAAGCGTCTAGAATTGTAGACTTTATCGTTCTGCAAATCTCTAGTTCCTTATAGTATATAAAAATATCACGTGTGAGCATAATCCCATTTCTCAGGCAGGTCTGCAGCCCTGCCCTTCCCCATTATCTCTTAGCATACAGCGCTTCCACTGCAGCCAGGGATTCTGGGTAGTGACATGCAAATGAGCAGAGTCACCTTTTACTTCTTATCCATTATAACGTGGGATCCCCTATAAGCGAATGCCTGCCGCATTACACAGCAATTCAGCACAGTCTGGGTTACAGAAGTGCAGAGTCAGTAACCTACTCACAGACCACTTAAAATCAACCTTTTGGGATCAGTGTGAGGCTAGTTACGGTCTCTGCAACGGGAAGCGGGTACGTGGCGGGTATAACCAGATATTAAAAAAAAGTTATGTTGGTTTAAAAAAAAAAAGTGACAAAAACCCTCCACCGTACACCAGGGGTGCACAAACTTTTTTCCCATCGCCCCCCTTCTTCCCTGCGTCAAATGACCCTGCGTTGCTATAGCGATGTGCCATCGGATACACGGTAAGAGAACTTACAGAGGCCTCGCGGAGTCCCCCGACATTCAATTTAAGTGCTGTGGGGAAGAGTGCGGGGCCTCTGTACCCGCCGCGTTCCCCCCCGCCGCCCTAGAAAATCTCGCGCCCCCAGGTTGCGCCCCCCTGCCATACACTTTAGTTCCGTGCACAAAAGTCTTGGTTTCATTTGGGAATTAAGAATATTGCTCTTTTCAGAAGGGAAATTAAAAAAAAAAACCGACAAGATACTTATCTCACCCGATCAACCGGCGAATAAGGTAAAGGCGCTGCGCACTGTGGGTTACTTAATAATAAAGTCTCTCCGCCGCAGAGCTGGAGCAGAGAAATATTCACCATATTTATCACAGCCGAAAACCCCACTAAATCCAACAGGGACCTTTTCCCCCTGATAAATCCGGGGTGATGGTTTTACGACTCTGATAGTGCCCAGGGGCATCACCCAGCAGGTAGAGGAGACCAAGCCCCTTCCACGGTCACTCATTAATATTAAAGATATAATATAATTTCAGTGCCCGTTTTTTCCCCGGTAAATAAAATAGTGCCGATCACCGAGACAGAACCCCTATAAAGTTCCGGACACACGTCTGTTTTCCTGGCTAGATGCCCGGCCTACCGCTTTACCAGGTCGGGTAACCCGACTAGATCATGGGGCTCAACTCCAGTCCTCAAGGGCCACCAACAGGTCAGGTTTTCAGGATATCCCTGCTTCAGCACAGTGGGGCTCAATCAGTCTCTGCTTCAGCACATGACTGAGCCACCTGTGCTAAAGCAGAGATATCCTAAAAACCTGACCTGTTGAGGATCCCTGCTGTAGACTGCAAACTGTGGAGACTAAGAGATAGTATTCATGTGTTTATTCTTATATAACACTGACAGTGTACGCAGCGCTGTATATAGAATACTGCAGGCACAGCGAGTCCCTGACCTGTGCAGCTTACACTCTAATAATGTTGGTGCCCGAGGCACAGGAAGATTAAGGGACTTGCCCAAAGAGCTGACACTCCGAGTCGAACCGGGTTCAACTGCTTGGAAGGCAGTGACATCACAACTGAGCTCCTCCTCCAGCCTCTCTAACCTCTTAAATGCCGCCGGCAGCACAGGGGGTCAGACAGCGAGGGATCGCGGTCAGTTCTCGTAGTATAAACACCACTTTTACACCAGTGATATCTTCTCTCCAAGCACAAAGTATCACTGCTTTCTTTTTTAACCCCTGCAGGGCCAGGAATGCGTTGCAGGCCCCTCTAGCTACGTATATATGTATGTATGCATGTATGCATGCATACATGTATGTATGTATGTATATATGTATATATCACCATCCATGAGCACCGCGAGTCACAGCAGTATTACACGTGACATAATAATATAACACATACTGGGAATACGCGCTTCAGACATGAAAGTAACATTAGGAAAAGGTGTTCCTGCCCCGGGGTTAACTGCAGGTTGGTTGCTGGTGCCTGGCATGTTCTGGCAATGAAGGAGTTACCCCCCCCCCCTCTCTTCCACACTCCCCATAAATCCTTATTTACAGATTTTCCTGCAGTCAAGCGCCTTAAAGAGACCTCCCCAAAGGAAACACACCACCCCGTCCAAACCCCGCAAACCCACCCCGTCCAAACCCCACAAACCCACCACGTCCAAACCCCACACACCCATCACACCCCGTCCAAACCCCACCACGTACAAACCCTACAAACACACCACCCCGTCCAAATCCCACAAACCCATCACACCACGTCCAAACCCACCCCGTCCAAACCCCACAAACCCACCACGTACAAACCCCACCACCCCGTCCAAACCCCACAAACCCACCACGTACAAACCCCACCACCCCGTCCAAACCCCACAAACCCACCCCGTCCAAACCCCACAAACCCACCACGTACAAACCCCACCACCACGTACAAACCCCACAAACCCACCCCATCCAAACCCCACAAACCCACCCCATCCAAACCCCACCCAAACCCCACAAACCCAGCACCCCATCCAAACCCCACAAACCCACCACCCCACCCAAACCCCACAAACCCCACAAACCCACCACCCCATCCAAACCCTCAAACACACTACCCCATCGAAAACACTACAAAACCACCATGTCCAAACCCCACCACCCCGTCCGCGCTGAAGCAGGGAGCACACACATTACACAGCAAAGCCCTTTAAGCAGAAACAAGCGGCTGATATTACCCAGGTTTGGTATACGAGGCGGATCCCCTCCGTGCTGAAAGTTCTGTGTCTCACACACTATACACAGGACTCCTCCTATAACCAGAAGCCACAGGAAGTACAAGCCTCTCTGTTCTCATGTCAGTGGGAGGAGGACTGAGCAGTTTCCTATTTCAGGCCCTGTGCCTGTATTATTGGGGAGAAGACCGGGACAGATATATACAGGGAGCGGCTCACTGACTATGCTAAGCAGGGGAGCCTGGTTCAATTCCCGGTGTCGGCTCCTTGTGACCTTGGGCAAGTCACTTTATCTCCCTGTGCCTCAGGCACCAGAAACATAGATTGTAAGCTCCTCTGGGCAGGGACCTGTGCTTGTAACATTCCTATGGGGTGTGTACCATGCACTGTAATTGTGCAAGTTCTATTAAATAAAGTTATTATTATAGTGTACTCAATGCTTTACAGACAAGACACTACAGGGAATTATGATACCGTAAGTGCAACACTAAGTTGTTGACCGAAACATCAATTTTTATTTTAAAAAGACAAAATATTTTTGCATTGGGAGACCCCAGGCGATTGCTGGAAAGTAACCGTGCGTGCCCTCAATACCGTTTGTTTTATTATATCATTTGCAGAATAAACAGGGCATTGCACAGGACTTGCTGAAGGTAAACAAATATATTTAAAAATGTGTATTCACACAAGAATCGATGTATTGGACAACACAGACCTTTATAAAGAGATGACTTCCTATTGGTCCATGTGACAGAGGATTTAAATAGCAGGAAGAAACACAGAGTATCGCGGGTATCCACGGCTCCCAGAGCTGGAAATAGCCCGGCCCAGCGCCAGCGACCCCTGCCTTCTATCCTATCCTAAAAACAGGGATGGGGAGCAAAAAGGTCGGGATTGCCGCTTTGAGGCAAAAAAAAACCTGCTTGTAATATGGGCCTCTGCCCACGGCTTGTAATATGGGCCTCTGCCCACGGCTTGTAATATGGGCCTCTGCCCACGGCTTGTATTATGGGCCTCTGCCCACGGCTTGTATTATGGGCCTCTGCCCACGGCTTGTATTATGGGCCTCTGCCCACTGCTTGTAATATGGGCCTCTGCCCGCGGCTTGTAATATGGGCCTCTGCCCACGGCTTGTAATATGGGCCTCTGCCCACGGCTTGTATTATGGGCCTCTGCCCACTGCTTGTAATATGGGCCTCTGCCCACTGCTTGTAATATGGGCCTCTGCCCACTGCTTGTAATATGGGCCTCTGCCCACGGCTTGTAATATGGGCCTCTGCCCACGGCTTGTAATATGGGCCTCTGCCCACGGCTTGTATTATGGGCCTCTGCCCACTGCTTGTAATATGGGCCTCTGCCCACGACTTGTAATATGGGCCTCTGCCCACGGCTTGTAATATGGGCCTTTGCCCACTGCTTGTAATATGGGCCTCTGCCCGCGGCTTGTAATATGGGCCTCTGCCCACGGCTTGTAATATGGGCCTCTGCCCACGGCTTGTATTATGGGCCTCTGCCCACTGCTTGTAATATGGGCCTCTGCCCACTGCTTGTAATATGGGCCTCTGCCCACTGCTTGTAATATGGGCCTCTGCCCACGGCTTGTAATATGGGCCTCTGCCCACGGCTTGTAATATGGGCCTCTGCCCACGGCTTGTATTATGGGCCTCTGCCCACTGCTTGTAATATGGGCCTCTGCCCACGGCTTGTAATATGGGCCTCTGCCCACGGCTTGTAATATGGGCCTTTGCCCACTGCTTGTAATATGGGCCGCTGCCCACGGCTTGTAATATGGGCCTCTGCCCACGGCTTGTATTATGGGCCTATGCCCACGGCTTGTAATATGGGCCTATGCCCACGGCTTGTAATATGGGCCTATGCCCACGGCTTGTAATATGGGCCTCTGCCCACTGCTTGTAATATGGGCCTTTGCCCACTGCTTGTAATATGGGCCTCTGCCCACTGCTTGTAATATGGGCCTCTGCCCACTGCTTGTAATATGGGCCTCTGCCCACTTCTTGTAATATGGGCCTCTGCCAACTGCTTGTAATATGGGCCTCTGCCCACGGCTTGTAATATGGGCCTTTGCCCACTGCTTGTAATATGGGCCTATGCCCACGGCTTGTATTATGGGCCTCTGCCCACGGCTTGTAATATGGGCCTCTGCCCACTGCTTGTAATATGGGCCGCTGCCCACTGCTTGTAATATGGGCCTCTGCCCACGGCTTGTAATATGGGCCTCTGCCCACGGCTTGTATTATGGGCCTCTGCCCACGGCTTGTAATATGGGCCTCTGCCCACTGCTTGTAATATGGGCCTCTGCCCACTGCTTGTAATATGGGCCTTTTTTAAGTCTGATTCTCAGTAATACAGTATTTCTGGAAAATCTGTAATAGATTAGTCCAAGGGTGAGCAACTCCAGTCCTCAAGGGCCACCAACAGGCCAGGTTTTCAGGATTAGTCATATAATGGCCTGAAAAAGGTTGGACACAGAGTTATAAAGCACATATCTTGTATAGTGCTCAGTAAGGGGAGTATTACACTGCTTGTGCTGTCTTTGTGTAGTGCTCAGTAAGGGGAGTATTACACTGCTTGTGCTGTCTTTGTGTAGTGCTCAGTAAGGGGAGTATTATTACACTGCTTGTGCTGTCTTTGTGTAGTGCTCAGTAAGGGGAGTATTACACTGCTTGTGCTGTCTTTGTGTAGTGCTCAGTAAGGGGAGTATTACACTGCTTGTGCTGTCTTTGTGTAGTGCTCAGTAAGGGGAGTATTACACTGCTTGTGCTGTCTTTGTGTAGTGCTCAGTAAGGGGAGTATTACACTGCTTGTGCTGTCTTTGTGTAGTGCTCAGTAAGGGGAGTATTACACTGCTTGTGCTGTCTTTGTGTAGTGCTCAGTAAGGGGAGTATTACACTGCTTGTGCTGTCTTTGTGTAGTGCTCAGTAAGGGGAGTATTACACTGCTTGTGCTGTCTTTGTGTAGTGCTCAGTAAGGGGAGTATTATTACACTGCTTGTGCTGTCTTTGTGTAGTGTTCAGAAAGGGGAGTATTACACTGCTTGTGCTGTCTTTGTGTAGTTCAGTAAGGGGGTATTACACTGCTTGTGCTGTCTTTGTGTAGTGCTCAGTAAGGGGAGTATTACACTGCTTGTGCTGTCTTTGTGTAGTATTCAGTAAGGGGAGTATTACACTGCTTGTGCTGTCTTTGTGTAGTTCAGTAAGGGGGTATTACACTGCTTGTGCTGTCTTTGTGTAGTGCTCAGTAAGGGGAGTATTATTACACTGCTTGTGCTGTCTTTGTGTAGTGTTCAGTAAGGGGAGTATTACACTGCTTGTGCTGTCTTTGTGTAGTGCTCAGTAAGGGGAGTATTATTACACTGCTTGTGCTGTCTTTGTGTAGTGCTCAGTAAGGGGAGTATTACACTGCTTGTGCTGTCTTTATGTAGTGCTCAGTAAGGGGGGTATTACACTGCTTGTGCTGTCTTTGTGTAGTGCTCAGTAAGGGGAGTATTATTACACTGCTTGTGCTGCCTTTGTGTAGTGTTCAGTAAGGGGAGTATTACACTGCTTGTGCTGTCTTTGTGTAGTTCAGTAAGGGGGTATTACACTGCTTGTGCTGTCTTTGTGTAGTGCTCAGTAAGGGGAGTATTATTACACTGCTTGTGCTGTCTTTGTGTAGTGTTCAGTAAGGGGAGTATTACACTGCTTGTGCTGTCTTTGTGTAGTGCTCAGTAAGGGGAGTATTATTACACTGCTTGTGCTGTCTTTGTGTAGTGCTCAGTAAGGGGAGTATTACACTGCTTGTGCTGTCTTTGTGTAGTGCTCAGTAAGGGGAGTATTACACTGCTTGTGCTGTCTTTGTGTAATGCTCAGTAAGGGGAGTATTACACTGCTTGTGCTGTCTTTGTGTAGTGCTCAGTAAGGGGAGTATTACACTGCTTGTGCTGTCTTTGTGTAGTGCTCAGTAAGGGGAGTATTACACTGCTTGTGCTGTCTTTGTGTAGTGCTCAGTAAGGGGAGTATTACACTGCTTGTGCTATCTTTGTGTAGTGCTCAGTAAGGGGAGTATTACACTGCTTGTGCTGTCTTTGTGTAGTATTCAGTAAGGGGAGTATTACACTGCTTGTGCTGTCTTTGTGTAGTTCAGTAAGGGGGTATTACACTGCTTGTGCTGCCTTTGTGTAGTGCTCAGTAAGGGGAGTATTACACTGCTTGTGCTGTCTTTGTGTAGTGTTCAGTAAGGGGAGTATTACACTGCTTGTGCTGTCTTTGTGTAGTGTTCAGTAAGGGGAGTATTACACTGCTTGTGCTGTCTTTGTGTAGTGCTCAGTAAGGGGAGTATTATTACACTGCTTGTGCTGTCTTTGTGTAGTGTTCAGTAAGGGGAGTATTACACTGCTTGTGCTGTCTTTGTGTAGTGCTCAGTAAGGGGAGTATTACACTGCTTGTGCTGTCTTTGTGTAGTGTTCAGTAAGGGGGGTATTACACCGCTTGTGCTGTCTTTGTGTAGTGTTCAGTAAGGGGAGTATTACACCGCTTGTGCTGTCTTTGTGTAGTGCTCAGTAAGGGGAGTATTACACTGCTTGTGCTGTCTTTGTGTAGTGCTCAGTAAGGGGAGTATTATTACACTGCTTGTGCTGTCTTTGTGTAGTGCTCAGCAAGGGGAGTATTACACTGCTTGTGCTGTCTTTGTGTAGTGTTCAGTAAGGGGAGTATTACACTGCTTGTGCTGTCTTTGTGTAGTGCTCAGTAAGGGGAGTATTACACTGCTTGTGCTGTCTTTGTGTAGTGCTCAGTAAGGGGAGTATTACACTGCTTGTGCTGTCTTTGTGTAGTGTTCAGTAAGGGGAGTATTACACTGCTTGTGCTGTCTTTGTGTAGTGCTCAGTAAGGGGAGTATTACACTGCTTGTGCTGTCTTTGTGTAGTGCTCAGTAAGGGGAGTATTATTACACTGCTTGTGCTGTCTTTGTGTAGTGCTCAGTAAGGGGAGTATTACACTGCTTGTGCTGTCTTTGTGTAGTGCTCAGTAAGGGGAGTATTACACTGCTTGTGCTGTCTTTGTGTAGTGCTCAGTAAGGGGAGTATTACACTGCTTGTGCTGTCTTTGTGTAGTGCTCAGTAAGGGGAGTATTATTACACTGCTTGTGCTGTCTTTGTGTAGTGCTCAGTAAGGGGAGTATTACACTGCTTGTGCTGTCTTTGTGTAGTGCTCAGTAAGGGGAGTATTACACTGCTTGTGCTGTCTTTGTGTAGTGCTCAGTAAGGGGAGTATTACACTGCTTGTGCTGTCTTTGTGTAGTGCTCAGTAAGGGGAGTATTACACTGCTTGTGCTGTCTTTGTGTAGTGCTCAGTAAGGGGAGTATTATTACACTGCTTGTGCTGTCTTTGTGTAGTGCTCAGTAAGGGGAGTATTACACTGCTTGTGCTGTCTTTGTGTAGTGCTCAGTAAGGGGAGTATTATTACACTGCTTGTGCTGTCTTTGTGTAGTGTTCAGTAAGGGGAGTATTACACTGCTTGTGCTGTCTTTGTGTAGTGCTCAGTAAGGGGAGTATTATTACACTGCTTGTGCTGTCTTTGTGTAGTGCTCAGTAAGGGGAGTATTACACTGCTTGTGCTGTCTTTGTGTAGTGTTCAGTAAGGGGAGTATTACACTGCTTGTGCTGTCTTTGTGTAGTGTTCAGTAAGGGGAGTATTACACTGCTTGTGCTGTCTTTGTGTAGTGCTCAGTAAGGGGAGTATTATTACACTGCTTGTGCTGTCTTTGTGTAGTGTTCAGTAAGGGGAGTATTACACTGCTTGTGCTGTCTTTGTGTAGTGTTCGATCCTTCCTCTTTTTATTCAGATGCACTCTAGGGAAAGCTATTTATTTTGTTCATTTCTTTGGGAGTGTATCATAGTCCCCCCCCTCATCATCTAATTTCCCCCCCCCCACCATCATCATCATCATCTCATCTCCTCCCATCATAATCATCTTATCCCCCCCCCATCATCATCATCATCTTATTCCCCCTCCCCCAAAAATTGTATTGTGTCCTTACTTTATCTCCTGGCACTGGCAGGCCGCAGACAGCACTGGTGCCTGTCTGGGCTGTCGGGGTGCGGGCTCCGTCCCCACCGTCCTCTGATTTGCCATCCTCTCCTCCACTCAGAGACTGCTCCAGGCCACTGTCCACGGCCCGCTCTCTAAGCACCAGCGCTGGCCGCCGCCCTCGCACTGGTCACGCCACAATGGTAATACCGGACACATATATACCCGGGTGTATTGAGGTTTGTGACTGTTTTCTGCCCGAGTGCATTGAGGTATTTTCCAGGCAGGGATTGAAGCATTTTATTCCCGCTGGCTGCAATACTGCACAGTATATATATATATACTGCATTACAATTCAGGAATTTATGCCATCTGGTAGACACGCGAAGCATTGCAGCCTATTAAATCCTAATCATTATCATTTAACAGATCAGCCGCCCGTCAGCCAGGCATGAACCCAGGCTGGGAAGGCAAACGCAACGGGGCTTGTCAGAGGTGAGGAGCGGCGCATTCCAGGTATCTGCCAGGTACATACCGGGTATTTGCTCGAATAAAGTGTGTCGGTGCAGTACCTCCAATTTTATACCGGGCAGACATCAGAATTACCGGCCTGTCCGGTTCAAAACCGGACACCTGGCAACCCTAATAATACCACTACTTTTTTGTTAGCACATTCTAATAACCTTTCTTTTTAAATTCACTCTGATTGTAAGCTCTGCAGGGCAGTGATTTCTCCGTCTGATTTTGCTTGTTGAAGTGACAGGTAGATTGTTGAGACTGCAGCTCCTGAAAAGATTGAAACCTCACCAGCGATTGAAAAAAGTAAAAAAAAAATGCTTATTTGAAGGGTCTGGGAAATCCCTCTGAACCTACATCTTTTAATCTTGTGACACCTGCTATTTTCAAGTCTATAAACCTATTACGGCCCATTCCTGGAATAAATTCTGGGTTATCATATAGTGGTGTCATAAGTGTAATCCGTGTTGTGAGGAGGTGTCGATTCGCAACTGAGTTCCATAATTTGAGTGAGTGAGCTATAATTTGGCTGGATTTGAGTATTTCAGGTCTCTTTCTCACTGGGGACCATAGAAGATTACTTAATTCGACTGGGGCAACTAAATCCGTTTCCAATGATACCCAGCGTCTGTGGACTGGATTAGAGTGCCATAGTATTAGTTGGCTTGTTTGGGCTGCTTTGTAATAGGACATAAGGCATGGTAGTCCCAGCCCTCCTTTCTTGTTTGGTATATTTAAGATTTTCTTACCAATTCTTGGTGGTTTATTTTTCCAGATAAATTTGTTTATAATAGACTGTAGAGTCTTAACTTCCTCCAATACCAATGGAATGGGTAGAGTTTGGAAAAGATACAGGAGACGGGGCAATATATTCATTTTTATACTGTGTATTCTGCCTGTCCATGATATAGCATGGCCGGACCACTTCCCAATATCAGACTTAAGAGCTCTCAGGTCCTTTGGGTAATTCTCCCTATACAGAGTACTATAGTCTTTTGTGATAAATATCCCTAGGTATTTGATCGTATTCGGTTGCCATTTAAAATCAAAGTTTAAAGCAATCAATTTAATTTGATCTTTAGGCAGATTTATATTTAGTGCCTCAGATTTGTTACTTTTTTAATATTTTACTTTGTTAATATTTCCACAAAGAAAAGGCTATCCCAAACAATCAGTTCCTCCAATACCTTCAACTGAAAGCCTTTTATATAGAAAATCCGACCCCCCGAAATGCTAACTAGATTTGAGTCACTTTGTCTAGCAGATAGTAACACATCTGGTCTGCTATCTAAACTGTATGGATACTTTGTTAGCCCCCCTCCACATATGAATGAAAAACTTAAATATATGTGTAGCGGTCATGTAAAATGGCTGCAGTCATCTCTCCTGCTGACAGTAAGGCCTGGTAAGTTGTGGGCATGCCAGCAGTAATTATGGAGGTTTGCCCTCACACCCTGGTGAGGTGCCCTATGTATGGATGGGAGTGGTCACAGGCTCTGACTCCATGGTTAGTGATGTCAGAGGTGTGTCAGCCTCCAGAGTATACATAAGGCACAGCACTGATCCAAAGTTAGGAGTTCCTGTTGCTGTGCTGCTGTGTTCAGTAAGAGGCAGATGGAGGTCTGCAACATTGTTGCAGTAGTCTGAATGCAGAGCTGTGAGTCTGGCAGCACAAGCAGAGAGAGAAAAGCTGTTGGTGGCTGATGTAAGAGCTATGAGAGAAGGAGCAAGTCTGAGTGCAGGCTTGGGAGGAGACAGCTCATAAGACTGTGACCAGGGACCTGGCACAGGGACCATCTCCCCAAGTGACCGAAGGGACCCTGATGAGGTGGAGGCGCTGCACTGGACCTAGGTAGGACTCAAGCCCACTACCTCAGCTGCCTGTCTGGACGGGTTCTCCCCACACACCATCATGCGGGAGACTCAGGAGTCCTGTTGCCAACAGGTGCACCACCAGACACTATCACACTGTAATGGGGACTGGTTAGACCACAGGGGCCAATGTGAGATTGGGTGGGTCAGGCCAGGTCACAAAACCCGTTACATATGCTACAATGGGAGGATGATCTGGGGGAGGTATTAGACATGGAAGACTGGAATTATATTTTTCAGAAGGTTGCCACATCCTCAATGTGTATCACAATCAGAGAAACTTCCTATATAGTTATGATGAGGTGGTACTTAACCCCCATGAGACTAGCTAAATTCATCCCAGAGTACCCAACTACATGTCCGAAAGGATGTGGAGTACAAGCCACATTTATACATATGTGGTGGGGATGCCCATTCATAGCAGCTTATTGGCTGGAAATCAAAATGTGGTCACAAAGGTTTTTTGGTTTGGACCTACCAATGGATCCCTGGTTATTTCTTTTAAACAAACCATATTACCCCCTCACGAGACATGAAAATAAATTAATGTGCCACATATCTTCAGCCGCAAGACGCGAACCATCGCCAGTATGGAAACAAACAATTATTCCCTCAATCCCCAAAGTTAAAAATAAAGTCTGGCAGATTTGCTACATGGAAAAATTGGTTAGTCTTAATAACGACACCTACACAGATTTTCAGTGGTTACCTTGGATTCTGAATGAAAATCAACCAAAAATTAATACCCACTTAATTTTGTTGTAAAAAAAAATATGATATTTATATTAACTGTGTGTTTGAATATTTTAAGAGGTAAACTTTTAAATGGATGTGTTCTTTCTCCCATCTCTATTTTTTATACCCTCCCCCCATTTTTTATTTTTCATCATTTCCCCCTCTCCCTAAAAATTTTAATAAAAATTAAGTTTAAAAAAAAAAAAATGTTTATTGAACTACATAAAAATGGCACGAACGAACAAAAACAACTCCTCCCACGCGTTTCACGCCCCCTATGGCGCTTTCTCAAGGAGTGATTTTGTTTGTTGCCCTTATTGTATTATAATTACAATATGCAATGTATGTGTTGGCGCTTTTCTAAAGCGTTGCATGCATTGGTGGCTCTATATAAAACATATACAGGCAGTCCTCGGTTATCCACCAGGAACCCCTTCTGGAGGTAGCGTTGGATAGTGAAACCGCTGTAAAGTGAGTCCCATGTTAATCAGTGGCGGTGAGCGTTGGGTAACGCATTCCGGCGTCGAATAACGGCCCGTACGGAGGCATTGTAAAGCGTTGGATATGCCATTCGTTGTAAAGTGACACGTTGGATAGCGAGGGCTCCCTGTATAAACATATACGCTGTTTGCCAGGAGAAAACATCAACCGCAGGACGCTGAGTGAGCTGATATCCGCGGCGCCATTGGAGTCTCGCCCCCTGTACTCCTGGGACACTATTACTGCGTGACCGGAGACCAGCAGAGGCCACCCAGATTGGGATACCCCAGGGCGCTGCAGCATCTTGCTCCAAGCGGGACCTGGCAGTTACAGCTAAGCAGAAGCCCTTACCTGTTCTAGGTTTGTCTACAATGCGATTTTAACCCTTATGTTTGCGAGTGCGCATTTTTAAGGGATCTTCATAATACCCTATGGGGCATGCGCGTCTGCTTTTTGTTTTTTAGATTCTTTTGGTTTATGCCGCAGAAGCTGCCCAGAACCCAGGATACATTCGAGCCATCTACCCTATATCCTTTTCTATATATACCTGGCCCCATTGTATTGATTTACATCCTTTGATAGGATTTTTTATTGCGTGTATAGGTTTTTAGTGCGGATTACATTTTATATATATATGTATGTGTGGCCGTGTGCCCTCTTACCTACTGGGCCGGGGAGGGGGACTCCTGTGGGGTGTCAGAGCTCCATGGCGGACCACCGGTGCACTGCCATCTTGTAGGTTCCTGCATGCGCAGGAAGTCCGAGGGTCGCAGCGGCCATTTTGATGTCGCGCATGCGCAGAAGCAACTGTGCGCATGCGCAGTAGGACAAGGCTGCGGTGGCCATCTTAGGAAACGGTTCCGCAAGGGACTACATGTCCCAGGAGCCTTAGGGAGTTGGAGAGAAGGGAGGTTTGGTGAGAAACGGTCCCGCACACCAGTCGGGAGCAGGACAACTAGGGAGAAGGTAGTGTCCGGTGCCTGTGGCTCCCGCACTAGGCCAGATTCCCCCACAAGTCCCAGTTAGGCCCCGACTCACAGTAGATTGTGTGTGCATAGGGAAGGCCGCAGTTAGGGACGCTTCCCTTATTATCTAGAGAGCATTGGTGACAGGACGTCACGCGGTGAGCTGCGGCCTGCGGTCTGGGACAAGACCATAGGCCCTTAATAGACTTTAAGAGGTGGACGCCTCCTGTGAGGGGAATGAGAGGATCGGAGCGACCCGCGTCGTGGGATCACTGTGCGGTTCTGCAGATCCATCCATCTCCAGATTGTCCTGGTCTGGCCTGAGACCAGGAACGGTACCCACGTGCACCAACGACCTTACACAGGGGGTAGCGCTACTCCACACACTTTGGGTGGGCCTTGCTCTGTGGACACCAGGCGGTTAGTTGCCTCAGTACTTTGAGGGAACCCCACCGTGGTGTGAATAGTGTGTTGGGTCATTGTATTGTGGGGAGGTTGGTTACAGTGTTATTATTAGTGCGTGTGAGTAAACTGTTATAATATACCTGTGTGGTGTGTTTTACTATTATTGTATTGGTTCCTGTGAGGGGTTATCCTGCAGAGCTAGGATCCCTCCCAGGTGGAGGCGCTGCACCAAGGAGACCGATAGCTCACCCGAGGCTCCCAGCGGCAGAGGCCTTCTGGGAGCCACAGGTAAAGGCAGCGCACGTAGTTCCCTTAGTTACGTGGAAAGGGGGCTACATATACATGTACCCCCACCCTCTAGGAGATTCTGTTGCGGCTACAGGTGTCAGTGGTGCGCGTACCTGCGAGGGTCCAGGAGAGCCGAGTTGTCTGCGGTGATATAGAGACCAGGACAGGTTTTTGGTGTCATCTGATCTTTCTCTGGTGATCAGCGCCTCCAGCTCCAGTGGACTCTGAGTACTAGAGGCAGATCCCCACCAAGGCAATCATATACACCCCTGCCCAACAGCAACAGACTGGAAACTCAGGCAGGGGTATGTAGAACAGAAGGGTTTATTGAGCAGTCACTGCAGATGGTTCAATACAGCGGATGCGGGGTATCAGAAGATTCCAGGCCTCTGGATGGTGCTGGCTCTTCCATAATACAAGGCCTCTGATCTTCCTGTAGCCAGCCATGGGGGCCTGGTTGGCCCTGCACTCCCAGGAGGGAGAAGGCTCACACACCTCCACTCTCTTGGAAGGGTGGGAGAGAATTCGCTACATTTCACACTGCCTCCCTTAGGAACAAGAGGGGGAGGGTTCAAGGTCTGTACCCTGATAGGCTATACACAGACCATGAGTCACCACCACCACTCTCACTCAGAGAGGAGCATGAGGGGGGTCAATTACCCACAGAATAGCCTAGCCTGTCACAGCCTAGACTACTAAGGACTTATGTGACGGGGGAAAGAGAGGTAGGGTGGACTAACCATGTTACATAGATATATATATGTATCATATACACACACACACACCTACAATGTAAATTTGGTTCACATCGGACATAAATGCTCTAGAAATACTTTGAGGCTAAGATCCAGACAAGCATGTCTAATATTTACATGTCCCAGCATACCTGCGCTGAAGCAGGGTTATCCTTAAAACCTGACTTGTTGGTGCCCCTTGAGTACTGGATCTGAGAACCCGTGTTAAAGCTCGGACAGTAAAGTGGTCAATTGACTTTAAAATTGTACCAGTTTTCCGTTGTATGATGCTTTCCAGTTGTTTTGTCATCAAAGTAAAGCGGGTTTCGTGGGCACACGTGTCTGGGGACGGCCCGGCTCCCTGGTGATACCCCCTAGTAAATGTGTGGTCCCAACTCCGTACACCACGTAGCCCAACCGTTTGCAGTATCATCTCTCTGCTATTTGTGCGTAGAGCACACACCTTATCTGACTAACTGTGAATCACCGACACAATGACAAATCAGTCTAGCTCTAGCATGTACAGTAGGTGATGTGTAATCCAATAAGCATGGGCAGCGATTTTTAAAAGGGCCACCAGAGGGCACTGTTTCCCCAGCTAGTAGTTTGTGTATGACCTCTTCAACTAGTTCCCCCAAAGGGGCACGATCAGGAAACATTTAGGGGTAACGGGTCCACATCAGGGAACTGTTAGGGGTAACAGGTCCACCAGTTTATTATGCATTGTCATTTTAGATACATTTAAAGACTTGAAAAACACTGTTTCTCAACGTGTTTTCCAGTAATATACCATCTGCACCATATATATTTACATTAGATTGTAAGCTCTTCGCAGCAGAGACTTCTCTTTCACAATGTTACATTTATGTCTGAAGCCCTTATTCCCATGATCTGTTATTTATATGATTGTCACGTGTATTACTGCTTTGAAGCGCTATGGTGCTATATAACTAAATGGTGCTATGCACATTAATGGTGCTATATAACTAAAGACAGACAGACAGGCTTACCCCCGTCCTCCCTAGGTAGAAAGTAGGTGATCTCCGGAGCTGAACCCAATTAATTTCTGCTTCCTGTGATGCCGGTATCTCAGCTCAGGTTTAAAGCCCCCCAGTCACATGGGCCAATAGGAAGCAGTGATGTCACATGGAGCTTCCTTTTGGCCCATGTGACCAGGGGGCTTTAAACCTGAGCTGCCAACACCCCCCAAGAGGTAAGTATCTGCGGAAGCAGGGGGTCCCCAGAGCCGACATTAACAGGGTTCAACTGCTTCAATCCTACATTTAAAAAACGGAAAGCAGCAGTGCTGCTACTCTCTCCCTCTTGCTGCCCCCTGAAACCCGCCACCCTTAAGTGGTGCCTTACCCGCTTATTGCCTAGGGATGGGTCTGGCCCGGCCACCTCAAGGTTCCTCAGCCAGCCAACGACCAGTGGAAGACCCATGGTGTAGGCTATTCAGATCAAGCCGGGCCAGCAAACCAAAGATTTAAAAGGGGTTTCAAACACGTTGTTGGAAGAAATAAATAGCATGTGCTTCCACTCCTGAACAGTGTGGCTTAGTGTTGGAGAAACTGGTCTTTGGAGTGGGGGATCAAGTTAAAGTGTCCGTCATTTCCTTGTGATCTTGGGAAAGGTAATTCATCTTGGGGGGGGGGGGGTGCAGGAATTTATGGTGTACATACAGTACAGCAAACCGTGTCCATGCAAAATACAGTATTAACATTTAGCTGACAGAGGGGCCAGCAATGCATTGAGATACTGGAGTTATCTTTGCAAACACCATTCCAGAGATGCAAACGTGAGACTGTAAAACATTTATTAGTTAAGACATGTTTTCGATGTTTGTTTGGGTCAACCTGCCCTTCCAAGCCCCCACATGTTCCATTCACCTCTCTGCCTTTCGCCGAAGAACATCCAGCCCGCGCCAGAAATCTTTCAACACGGGATTTCATAGATACGGTGAGCGGCAGAGAGGTTCGTGGTGCCGGAGGGCGGTGAGAGGACCGTCCGATCTTCGTCAGTACAACATTACAAATGGAATGGGCCCAGACGGTGAGGTCCACCCTGTGTGAACGCATGCACTTAACTCCTACACATCTATCTTCTGGGATAATGTCTTTGGTCTCTAACAACTTCATCCAGTTAAAGCTCTTTCAGCCCCAGGCGAGCTGATGGTTTTCTGGCAGGGAAAAAGCTAAAAAATAAGAAAGATGCTTTTTTGGGGGGGTTGAGAAGGAGTTAGAACGGCTAAGTGCCAACAGTGATAAGATAAAGTAAATACGTACGGCTGTGCCTCTAACCCAGGGGTGGGCAACTCCAGGCCTCAAGGGCCACCAACAGGTCAGGTTTGCTGAATCTCTGCTTCAACACAGGTGGCTCAATCAGTGGCTGTCTTCGACTGAGCCACCTGTGCTGAAGCAGGGGTATCCTGACAACCTGACCTGTTGGTGTACCTTGAGGACTGACGTTGTCCACCCCGGTTCTAACCTCACTATCTGAAGTACTGATGTGAAAGGATACCGGTGTTATCAGCCGACAACTCACATTTTTCTAAATGCAAGAATTGTGACAGTTTGCTTTGCTTTTTGAACTAACGCGCTAAACATTTTAATCAATGCATCTTCTCCCTGTTATTAAATCCGTCCCTTAGGTGTCAGATTTAGGCCCCACCCTTCAATTCTACATTGAAATGGCTTTTCCGTCCCCTTTTCCCCTCTTGCTCACATACGACCTTTGGTATTCCAGAGAACTACTGCTGAGGAAAAAAAACCCACGAGGAACGCTCAAAACCAAGCAAGTGTTCCAAAAACCCAAAACATTCACTTACGTTCTCTACACCCAACTCACTGCAGGATTCTTTCCTCGGCGTCTTGGGGGATTTAATTCAACACTGTACATTCTGTGCTATGTTTTGCAGAGAAGGGAGTTTGGCAGGGAGATGATTTCACACCCAAATAGGTTGCGGAGAAAGATCACTATATCGTCATTATGGCTACAGCAACTCTGTTTGTAGCCAGAGATGGGTCACTGGCAGCATGGTTAAAGCCAAACATGGCATGGTAAGTTTGAGACCACAGATCATTTTACTGCCTTGGGGTCCTACTTGGTTTAATATGATGGTCGCCAAGAGCAGAAAGATTGCCGTAGCTGGGCCATTCATAAGCCTGCTAAGATAAAATAAATATTCACGCAAGGGATAAAGCCCCATTGCCTGGGCACGCCAGGCTCAGCCGGCACTGGAAATATCCCAGAGCAATGAATCAGTGTTTGCAGAAGGATTCCCGAGTGTGTCACCAGCATTGATGGGGTTCTCTCCGTAATTGGAGATGCTGAAGTATCAACCTTTTAAACAACTGGATTACATCTGCAAACGGCTAAAAATACAAGCAAATCCCCTACTTCTAAACCTGGCTCTCACAGCCCGAGGGCGTACTTTCTCTTGGTTAAAAATAGATCAACCTCCTTGTGATCTAAAAATAATGGAAACTGTTGGTAACATGAGTAATTATAAAAAGACAGTGGCGGTTAATCGTTAGGTTGTTATAG
Source organism: Ascaphus truei (assembly GCF_040206685.1). Taxonomy (NCBI): domain Eukaryota; kingdom Metazoa; phylum Chordata; class Amphibia; order Anura; family Ascaphidae; genus Ascaphus; species Ascaphus truei. Next base: position 7,369,828 of record NC_134490.1, on the reverse strand, counting down.
TGACGATCGTATTGAAGTCAACAGGAGTTTCTGTGCAACAGCGCCCCGACCACCACTATTGCAGTTTAATGACTAACCCCCCTACTGTCCTATAATGCCCGTGTGAAACCACACAATGCCATTACCCAATGGTTTTACTTTACGCCTTGGGGGTTATTTATCGTAGTATTCTTTTTAATGGACTGTCTAATATTTTACCATCAGTTTTTCCCTGTAAAACAGCTTTTGTATAAAATTGCCGTTTAGCATTTACTTAAAAATGATAGTAGGAGAGATTTTTCTTTTAACTAAGTGGCAATAGAACCATGAATGGTGCCAGAGAGAAGCGATTACAGACTGCTACGGATCAGTGTTCTACTGCAACTTTGAGAGAACTTGGTGAGTTCGAGTCGCTGGGCATCAAAGTACTTTCCATCAATTGCACAGGCCTTACACTGTGCTGCGGCAGTGCAAAGGTGTCTGGGTAACAGATCTGCAACAAACTTGTAAAACTAGTGTAGTAGATTAAAAAAAAAAAACTAAAGTGCTTCTGGTAGCATTGGAAGTAATCCAACGAAAGAATGAGAGCGGGACACGGCGATATGTACGTAAGAATCGGTCGGAATTCTGCAATGTTCCGTTTACAGATTCAGGCAGCTACAAAGTATCTTGGTGAGGTTAGTCACAGATCTAGTCATCGCCGCCTGACGTCTGCGTGTCTATCTTTCTAGCAGCTTCAAGGACGGCCGTCATATTCGCCTTATCTCCGAACTCCTTCTCACGGTGCTCCAGGATAATTCCCTGGAAAAAAAGCAAAAGAGTTGAGATAAACGTTAAAAAAAGAACCCCACGCAAACTCTAAAAACACGTCCGTGGTGTACGCTGCGGTAATATTGTGTGTCACACTATTGCGTTCTTTCCAGCTCTTCCCCCTCGTAGCATACTTAAAGCAGCAATATGGCTTAACATATAATAAAAAATAAAAAAATATATATATTTGAAACGGGGGGGGGGGGGGGTGTCTCCAGAGCTGAACCCCATTAAGCTCCGGGGACCCCCTGTTTTCAGAGATACCGGCACCCCCTACGGAGGTGTGTATCTCTACGGAGTTTAAATCCCCTGGTCACGTGGGCCGCAGCGGATGACGTCACGGCTTCCTATTGGCCAGCGACATTTTAAGCCGCGTTAGATTAGACAAACGGTTTCTCTGCCTGCAGGAATACCGGCGGCGCTGCTGAGGCAGGTATCTCCGGAAGCAGTGGTCCCACGGAACGGAAATTAACGGGGTTCAGCTCAGGAGACCCCCGCTTCAATCCTGTCAAATGGTTTGTTTTTTAAAGCTGCCCCGTATTGCTGCTTTAACCTGGGCCATACTGGCATAACTAATATCTACGAGTTGATGTACAAGCGATTCTCACCATCGTTAATCTGCCACAAAGTTTCTTATGCACCAAAAATGTAGACCAACTCCCTCACCTTAACACGATAAAACACCTCTATAGCGTTCCATGTATCCCCTACGCACAGAAACAAAATCTACATTTAAAAAAAAAAAAAAATCACAAAAAACGCTCACATTTTGTGAGGAACCGAATTAAAAATGTGATTTAAACATGGTAGTGTCGTATTGTGACAGCAATGTCTGCAACAGATGAGCCCCATGCAACAAAAACCCTCTCTCCTTTGTATTAATCCAAGTCCCCGCCTGAGACGTGAGAGAAAAGGGTCAGCAAGCTCTGACTCATAAAAATATCAGGGAAGCAAATGTACTAGATTCCCCGTGTAATCGCTGTTCTCATCTCCTTTGTCAACAATAGGCCTTGGGCAAAAGAAAACATGGCCCATTATCTCTGAAAGGGGGAGGTGATCTCCCAGGCAAGTCTGCGGGTCTGAACCTTCACACTGCTGTGACAACCGTTGCTACCGCCCCCAGTTTGTTTTCCTCGCCAGTAATTAAATCATATTAGCACACACAGTCCCTGCCAGGATCAGAGGGCTGCAAGGCCTCTTGATGAGTGAGGAGTTGGTAAATTCCAAGAGAAACATTGACATTTAACCCCTTCGCGCCTGTTGTGATGCCAGAGCGACATTTTTTTCACCCCCGATTAAATCTAGCACTGCCGGCGGTGGCACTTATATGTATGTACAGGCAGTCCTCGTTTTACAAGGAACGGCTTATCCGGCGCTATTCAATGCATCCCTATGGCCGTTTGTACGACGCATGAACGACTTATCCGAACGCTTTGCAAAGTTGCAACAATTGGCCAATCAGAAGGCTGCAGATCAGTGAAATCATTCAGATCAGTCTGTGTGAAGGTTTAGTGGTGTATTTTAGGCCCTTAACCATGTCTGATAAAACCAAAGTGATGTTGCTCCAAAAAGGAATAGAAAATCTATTACTTTAGTTTTGTCTCTAAACATAATAAAGCGCTCTGAGAAAGGAGAGATGAATGCAGAAATTGGACGTGCCTTGGATATCCCTCGCACAACTATTGTGACAATTATAAAAGATAAGGCAAGAATCTTGGAACAGATTAAGGGCTCAGCTCCTATGCAAGGTACAACAATAAGGCAACGTGTTGGGCATATTGCCGAGGTAGAAAAGCTCCTCATCATATGGCTGGAAGATCAATCCCAGCGTCATGTGCCCATTAGTTTAGCCTTAATTCAGGGGAAGGCTTTGAGTCTTTATGGAGGACATTAAGCACCAACATGGAGAAAGGTCCACTGAGGAAACGTTCACTGCAAGTAGGGGCTGGTTTATGCTGTTTAAAGAAAGGGCAAACTTGTGTAACGGTGTTTCCCCCACCCCGAGGGAGATTTGTCCATTACAGGGTGTATGGTGCATATACCTGCTGGTAACAGGAGGGCTGAATCGTCCGCCGATGATAGTGGGGACAAAAAGGACCAAGCTTCTGGGGTTCATACCCCACATATCTGCTTAGCAGTGCAGTGCCTCCATCTGCCATAGGCTCCAGGAGCTGAAGGTGATCTCCCACAGTATGTGTGTACAAATAGACTTCAGGAGGACATGAGCAGAGACCAAAAGAAGTTGGTTTCCCATATAATGACAGCCACAAAGCGGCGGCATGGATGAGCACGGACTTGCCAACTATCCATCAGGTCAAGGCAAGAATATGGTACCCTCTTAAAATGGAGACGCTCACGGGGGTACTGAGAGACTCCTGTTTAACATATAACCGCCAAAGCCAAACTATGAACATGCTCAACCGGGACAGCAGGAGACCTAGAATATTCAATGAGCTGCCTCCACTCCTTCACCTCCCTCTCTCTAATCTATTCTCCCTATAATGCATGGGTTACCAATACTAAAAAGGACAAAAGTTCTTCAAATGTCTATAACTATAATTATTGTATAAATGCTTATGACTCATTGTGAATGTATGTATATTTTTCATTGGAATTGTCATTTATACTTTAACATATGTTCGTCGGGAGTGCAGCGTCACTCCATTTCACCCTTCCCCCCCCCCCCCATTCTTCTCTCTGTACCCCCCCCCCCCCATGTTTGTAAAACTTCAAATAAAAATTATGTTGGAAAAAAAATAATCTGTTTATTCCAAAACAAGTGTCCAAGCGCTGCGCGTCATCCATTTATTTATAACATTTATTATAGGACCCTTATCCAGGGCACTGTACATTTAGTTAGTTAAGCAATGGTGGGGTTATATATGGAACATTTCATGTGATTGGCGTAGAGTCATTTTTAACATGTCTTTGTGGTAGGCACGGGTGGGAACATTATGGCCGGTATAACAGGGACTTATCCCTGTTGAAGAAACGCTCTCTAAAATCCAGCAGGGATCTGGTTATGTGCAGCAGGCAATTAACCAGACTCCTGGCCAATTACGTTTCTTAGAAAAGCCTCCTGTTTCTAAAAGGAGAGAGATTCCTTAGCTCACAAGGGAGCTGACCAAGGAAAAAAAGAGACTGCAGTGATTTTCTTAGCCCACACCTGGGCTGAACTAAGGAAAAGAAGATGTCTTCATGCACATAGGACTCATTGCATTCGCAAGACAAGGTGACAAGACCTCTATACCTGGACGCAGAGTGCCATAGCACACGAGAATGCTGACCCAGGAGAACAGAGAGGCCTTCCCCTACAGAAAACCCAGGTACAGATAAGAGGCTTTCTTTTTCGACTGTTGTGTGTGTGTGTATATGTATTATATACATACACATGTGTTTGGGGTGGTAAACAGCTTAGCTACCCACCCAGTTAGAAAGGGCTGGAGTAAAATGTGTAGTGATCTCTCCAAAGTGGAATATGTTTTTCTTTAATCTTTGTGTTTGCAGTGTTTAAAGGAACATGCGCAATAAAGCCTTATTTTAATTTCACCTTAAAAAAAAAACAGTCTCCATTGCATACATCTCCTACAGCCGGGCTATGGGTTAGGTGCATGGAGGGCTTGCTTTGTGGGGGGGCAGCGATGGTAACATTATGGTCAGGTATGGGTTAGGTGTATGGAGAGCGTGCTTTTTGGGTGGGCAGAGATGGTAACATTATGGTCAGGTATGGGTTAGGAGCAAGAAAGCTTGCCTGGTGGGTGGGGAGGGGTAGTAACATCATGGTTTGGGTATGGGTTAGGTGCATGGAGAGCTTGCTTGGTGGGTGGGTGGGGAGGGGTAGTAACATCATGGTTTGGGTATGGGTTAGGTGCATGGAGAGCTTGCTTGGTGGGTGGGCAGGGGTTGGACATACCTTTGCAAAACAGTTTTTATAGCTCACGTGCAGAAAAAAAACTAAAGCAGCTCAGGAGGCTCGATGTTGAAACTTGCCTACATTGTGCTCCCTCTTCCACAGAGCCCAAAATCCAAAAGCTTGTGGCAAACCAGCAGGTCACAGTCACACTTTGACGCAAATAATGTAAAACAATTTTTACAAATTCTTTGGATTTGTTTTTAGTTGCGATATTTCAAATAAAATGATTGGGGGAGGCAGGTTTGAAGGGGGGTGCGAGGTTCAGGTTTATCAAAGGCAGGCATCAGTTAAAGCAGCGGTGCGCAAACTGGGGGGCGCGACCCCCAGGGGGGGCGCGAGACTGCCGACGGGGGGGGTGCGGGGTTTACAGAGGCTCCGCGCGCTTCCCGAAGGCACTTAAATTAAGTGCCGGGGGAGCTGCAGGGCCTCTGTAAACCTAACTTACCGTGGCTCCGGCGGCTTCCTCCCTTCGTCGCCATGGCAACGCGGCGTCAAAATGACGCTGCGAGGTCATGTGACGTCACGTTGTCATTACGCCGGTGCGTGGGTAAGTTGGGGTTGGGGGGCGGGCGCGGAAGTGAGGGGACAGCCGGCAGGGGGGCGCAGGGAAAAAAGTTTGCGCCCCCCTGAGTTAAAGCAACAATACCACAGTGCCCTTTTTTGCTTATTTTTATATGTAAAGCATGTGCTAATGTATAATTGTACCTGCTTCCCAGAGCCAACCACAAACACTCCTCCAAGGATCACCCCTTCTCCTTCCAGGTTCCCCGTGTAACCGCTCTTCCAGGCCCGGCGGAAGTTCTGGATCACGCCCAGCCGTAGAAATCCCATCAGCATCATCTTCCTCCTCTGGGGACCATAGAAGCGTTTCTGCACAGGACACAGAGGAAAGACGAGAGGTCTAGCAGCAGACGTGGAAGCGGAAATGCAGTTAGAGCCGAGGCAGCCAACTCCAGTCCTCAAGGGCCAACAACAGGTCAGGGTACCGATCAAATAGTCTCGTGCCTCAACGCCAGATCTTCTATTGTCTAAATCAGCGGTGTTCCTCTCCTGTCCTCAAAACGCCCCCAACAGGTCAGGTCTTCGACTGAGCCACCTGTGCTGAAGCAGGGATATCCAGAAAACCTGACCTGTTGAGGGGGTCTTAAGGATTGGAGTTAAGCACACCCCGAGTTAGAGCCATAGAACTGCTCCTCCACAATCTGTAACAATTGTAGCAGAATAAATATTGAAAGGCTGTTTTTCAGAGTTAAACCTATAAACTCACCTGGGAAAAGCAGCGCAATGTATACAGAACATAAATTAGCGCATATTTAAAAAAAAAAATACACAACACACCTTTTTTGAATCCATATTTCTTCAACATAAAATACTACTGATTTCACAATGAAATATACATTCAGGTGTTCATTTACAAAATAAAATAAAAATTAAGGACCAAAAGAAAATTAACTCATTGCCAGACGGGACATTTACATCTCATGTCTCTGCAGGATACATTCTTCAGTGAGGTATAGGGAGTTATTTATTAAACTGCGATAGTGCCGATCTGGGCAAAACTACTACTGAAGTCAATGGGATTTTTGTGCTACAGTGCCCCGATCAGCACTATCACAGTTTAATGAATAGCCCCCCAGTGTGAACCTCCAAGTATGGACATAACATTACTACCGGGGCAAGGCGTTGCTCAGATAAATGGAAGAACCAAGCTTGACTTCCAATTATAGGTGGATCGAGAAGAATCTTCTCTGCCAGTGCTCAAAGTTAGAGAATTTGCTTCTCCTTAGAAATATTTAATAGCTATATACAGTAGCATGATCATTATTTCAATTGCACCATTGTTGGAGGATCCAGGTAAATGTATTGAGTAAAACTGTAATAAGGTCAATTGTGCTCATTGTTAGGGGTGTGGGTAACACACAGAAAAGGGATGTCAAGGGAACCTAAATAAACCAGGGACCCTGACCCCTATCTAAATAATAACTCCAACAGCAGCCCTTAGAGCTGGACCATAAAGATAAAGAACAGTGTCAAAGACATGTTACTGACGACCCTTATAAATGCGGTCCTTCTGGTCCTGGCGTGCTCTCACTCCGATGTGTATAGTAGTAGACAATCACCCTGGATAGGGGGGAAAGATGGCGGTGCACAGCGTGCCAGCAAGTGCCTCATGCGGAAGTAAAACGGTAGATACACGAAACGCGTCAGTTACTCCTCTAGATGATTTTTTCTTTTTAAATGATGTCTTTGCTGTTCAGTGTTGTTCATTAAATTTTTGTATTGGAAAATCGCCATCCAGCTTCCGTTTTACTTCCTGCTTCCGGGACGCACGAGGCACTTGCTGGCACGCTGTGCACCGCCATCTTTTCCCCTATCCAGGGTGATTTTCTACTGACTTCCAATTATGGCGACATTTGGATGCGGATTATCTCCCTGTATCCGAGGTATGGAAACTCAGATTAAAACCACTTTAGGGTGAAAGAATCTTCTTTATCTTTGCTTCAGAATCCCAAACATTTTCAGAAGTGAATCTTTACAGATTTGCTCATCATACTCTTTACATTAGAGTAGGTTTGTTAGGTTTATATCACGGTAACACAGCGGCGCGCAAACTGGGGGCGCGAGATTGTCTGCGGGGGGCGCGGGGTATACAGAGGCCCACGCGCGCTTCCCGAAAGCTAAGTGCCGGGGAAGCAGCAAAAGCCTCTGTAAACTGCACTTACCTTGGCTCCGGCGGCTTCTGGAGACGCGTCGCCATGGCAACGCACGGTCATGTGACGTCACATTGACACTGACGTAAGGGGGGGGGGTGCGGAGAGAGGGGTACAGCCAGCAGGGGGCGCAGGGCAAAAAAGATCGCGCTCCCCTGCGGTAACATATGCCGCCCTTTAACGGAACGGAAAAGTCAGAGTACATCTTGTGTCTGTGTTACAATTTTATCCTGTGGTTGGAGGCACAACCCATTGTCAATTGTCATTTTCAGAACTTTCTGCAATAACCACTGAACAGTTCCATTGAGGAGATTGATCATGTAGGTGAAAGTCTATTTAAAGCTGCAGTTCAAGCCGTCTTTTAATTAATTGATTTTTTACATTCCATCTGTGCACCAATACAATCTACACACTGACAAGTGATTAGCTAAGTTGCTGATCGATCCGTTCTCCTGTAATCGATCGCTGAAATTCGGCTGTGGGTTCACTAAATGCATCTTGGGTAATCTTCTGCTGCACTGACAGCCAAAGTTCTGTGAGGAAGATCATGTGACCAGGCAGGCACTAGATTCAATTGGTTCCCTGCTAGAGAGGGCAGGGCTCAAAAGGGTGATGCTGTTTCGGAAGGGGATGTGACTTTGTATATGGTCGCTATAGGAACAAAAATGCCGTATACATTAAAAATGTCTTAAAAAAAATATTATTTTTTTTAAATGCTACAAATATTTTCTCAGAGTATAGAACTGATATATTATAAAAAACACATTGCTTGAAATGCTGCTTTAACCGTGTGTGAGAGCCAGGATCTGAAAGCCAAGAGATTAAGGAGAGCGAATGGCAAAGTTTGGGAATACAACAGGCGATGAGACTGCACCTTTTCATCAAGATAGATCTCTCCTTTGAAATACGGTTGGAAATCCTCAACTTCAGTCCCAATCTTCTCTTTCACCACCGCATAGAGAGGAACGCCCAACTGGTCCAGTTGAGGTTTTAGAGAGGACAGCTCGGAGGCCTCCTGCAGTACAAGGCAATGGAGATAGTTAGTGGCTTATTAAATGAAACAGCTGAAGTGGTGAAATCACAATTTGCTTGGCTGGACCCATAGAAATGAAGGATTCAGAGGCGATTGTGAAGAAAAATAACACATGGTTTTGCTTTCGGGTGGAGAACGTGCCGGGGCATCTTTCCAAGGGACCATTCATGGATTTCAAGTAAAAGGACAAACTTTGCCATGTATTCCATCCCATCAACGCAGCAGGAGCGTTGAAACCCTTTAAATGCACATACTGACACGTGTTATCGTTTAGGTCATCTGTGGGTTTTACGTGGCCAAACCAATGTCAAAAGCATGTTAAAGTTACAGTTCTTAGCCAGATTCACTAAAAGGGTGCCAAGACATGCTAAAGCTCAACTCCTGTTCATTTGAATGGGAACTGAGGCGTGCTAACGCGCAGCACCATTTAGTAAACCTGGGCCTTAACGCAGAACGTTTTAGAACAATTGCAATTAGGATACGCTAAATTATTATGCTCATCATTGATTGAAGATTCACTGCCAAGAGTCACACCACAGCGCGAAGAAACAAAGCAAAAACATTAAAAAAGGTACACAAGATAAATAGACAAACAAAGATGAACAGGGCAAATTATTCATTTGTTTCGGTTATGTTCTCTTATGATACAGCAATACAGTATATAATATAATGCTGCACACCACAAATGCCAAAAATATATACTTGCTTTTACCGGTGCTCCTGGTCCAAGGGAGTCCCTGTCAGTGAAAAAACTCCAGAGTAGCAACAAAAGAGATGTACCAGGGCACAAGCAACCAAAGAGATGTACCAGGGCACAAGCAACCAAAGGGATGTACCAGGGCACAAGCAACCAAAGAGATGTACCAGGGCACAAGCAACCAAAGAGATGTACCAGGGCACAAGCAACCAAAGAGATGTACCAGGGCACAAGCAACCAAAGGGATGTACCAGGGCACAAGCAACCAAAGAGATGTACCAGGGCACAAGCAACCAAAGGGATGTACCAGGGCACAAGCAACCAAAGAGATGTACCAGGGCACAAGCAACCAAAGACATGTACCAGGGCACAAGCAACCAAAGAGATGTACCAGGGCACAAGCAACCAAAGAGATGTACCAGGGCACAAGCAACCAAAGAGATGTACCAGGGCACAAGCAACCAAAGAGATGTACCAGGGCACAAGCAACCAAAGAGATGTACCAGGGCACAAGCAACCAAAGGGATGTACCAGGGCGCAAGCAACCAAAGAGATGTACCAGGGCACAAGCAACCAAAGACATGTACCAGGGCACAAGCAACCAAAGAGATGTACCAGGGCACAAGCAACCAAAGAGATGTACCAGGGCACAAGCAACCAAAGAGATGTACCAGGGCACAAGCAACCACAGAGATGTACCAGGGCACAAGCAACCAAAGAGATGTACCAGGGCACAAGCAACCAAAGAGATGTACCAGGGCACAAGCAACCAAAGAGATGTACCAGGGCACAAGCAACCAAAGGGATGTACCAGGGCACGAGCAACCAAAGAGATGTACCAGGGCACAAGCAACCAAAGGGATGTACCAGGGCACAAGCAACAAGAGAGATGTACCAGGGCACAAGCAACCAAAGAGATGTACCAGGGCACAAGCAACCAAAGGGATGTACCAGGGCACAAGCAACAAAAGAGATGTACCAGGGCACAAGCAACCACAGAGATGTACCAGGGCACAAGCAACCAAAGAGATGTACCAGGGCACAAGCAACCAAAGAGATGTACCAGGGCACAAGCAACCAAAGAGATGTACCAGGGCACAAGCAACCAAAGAGATGTACCAGGGCACAAGCAACCAAAGAGATGTACCAGGGCACAAGCAACCAAAGAGATGTACCAGGGCACAAGCAACCAAAGAGATGTACCAGGGCACAAGCAACCAAAGAGATGTACCAGGGCACAAGCAACCAAAGAGATGTATCAGGGAACAAGCAACCAAAGAGATGTACCAGGGCACAAGCAACCAAAGAGATGTACCAGGGCACAAGCAACCAAAGAGATGTACCAGGGCACAAGCAACCAAAGGGATGTACCAGGGCACAAGCAACCAAAGACATGTACCAGGGCACAAGCAACCAAAGAGATGTACCAGGGCACAAGCAACCAAAGGGATGTACCAGGGCACGAGCAACCAAAGAGATGTACCAGGGCACAAGCAACCAAAGGGATGTACCAGGGCACGAGCAACCAAAGGGATGTACCAGGGCACTCACTCGTATGATACAGACATTAGAAAAAAAAATGAAAGTGACAAAACCTCCACGGTACAGTAAATAAAAATCCACTTGTGAGCACATTCACGTCTCAGACAGGTCTGCAACTCTGTCTTTCCCCATTATCGCTTAGCGAACAGGGCTTCCACTGCAGCCAGGGATTCTGGGTAATGACATGCAAATGAGCACAGGGAGTCCCTCTTTACTTCTTAATCCATTACGTGGAACCCGATAAGCTTATGCATTCACAAACACAGCTGAAAAGGTGTTCATTCCGAAACTTAGAATGCAAGTAAGAGCAGGACAGACCGAAAAGGTAATAAAAGCACGAGAAATACAAGAAAGAGGAAAGGGGAATAAAGAACAGTACAGGTCTGGTTCTGCCGCAGAACCGTGGAAATCAGGAACCTCAATTCCTAGAGACGTGTAAATGTTACCTCTCTGCACAGAAATCATCCAGGTCTGCGTACGGCCATAATCACCGCTCCGTTACCAACCCACAGCTCCCTGGCTTTAAGAGACCGTGGTTCTACAGAGGAGACAGCAGGATTAAGGTGGGTACGAGTTCTGCCATGTACACATACCGCTGTGAGATCACCCGATTAGACAGGTTTAGAATCCCTGTTATTTTGACACTATACAGCAGGTGTATAGGCGACATGGAACGTGCAGAAATAGCACTAGGCTGTTTGTTTTCATGGGTATATTGACCGTTTTCTCCCTTGTGGTCAAAACATTACGTTGAATATTCAATTAAACTACAGGGTTGTGAAGCTTACACTTTTATATAAAAAAACACACACATTTGGTCTTCCCATCTTTTTGTACACAGAAACCCAGATCTATATAATATATGCAGGGTGGGGATAATTTCTTACACAATAATAGATGGCACCTCATTAAAAAGTTAGCAGTTAGGTGTTTAAATATAGGAAAGGATCATGTTTGGAAGGTATCTGCAGTCCAATTGTAAAATGTATAATGGTAGATTTGTGCTATGAGAACAGGAAAATACGCTCTTAAAACTAGATCATTAAATAACATGGAGGTGGAAGTTTAGGTTTGTGAATAAAAACACACGGGCTACAGCAGTGTCTCCTCAACTTTACAATGTTCCCTCAGGCCAATCATGTTCTCACCTTCTGCAATAGTCCTTAGCTCTGTCTCTTCTAAATATTCGAGGGTGGCCTTATCAGTCCTTGAGAGGAACAAGTCCGTGTTGGCTAGAATTATCCCTGCCACCGCTGCCCCCAAGGCTCCGACGCTGATGGACCACAAACCCATGGTGAAGAATTCAGGCGCGGGCAGGGAACACATCTCTGAAATACAATGCATCAGAAACGTGAAGTCTTTCCCCCCCTTATTTTACACCAGCTGATACATTCCATGGTTTCTTTTAGGTGCCTCAATAACTTCTCCCAAAATACCCTTTGCATACACAGTGAGGTCTATTTACTGGTCTCCTGGCTGCAAAAGTTGGGTAAAACCAGTCCAAATAAACAGAGCTATAAACAAAGAAAAGAAAATGAATCTCATTGATAGTAATGGGAGTTTTTCCATTGATCTATCTGGTGCAATTCTTTTGCACAGACTTTGTTCCAGTTCTGCAGCCAGGAGACTTTCGTTAATAACCCCGTCCAAGTCAGAAACATTCTAAAATCGTTCTACTTCAAAAGAAAATGAGCGTTTGATCTTGGAAATTGAAATATTTGTTCTATATTTGGAAACTGGAATTAATAATTGTCCGTAAAAAAAAAAAAAAAAAAAATAAGTGAAAAATATATTTATTTAACTCCCCAGATTTTAAGTTCTGTCACACATTAACACAATCTAACCAGCTTTGAAGCAAAGATCCAGGTGTGTGGGTGGAAAAGAAAGTTTGTGGGACTAAAACACATTCACCCCATAATTGAAAAAAGCCTTTCTGTCTCAACACAGGCATCTAAGAAAGATGTGGGAGGAACGGATTATCCACACGCATCAAACCTTGTTCAAATTCCGAAGGTGACAGCCAGTGTCCTGCGTCTGCCAAAGTGTGTTAGAGGGGAAATTCTCAGCAATATGGAAGAAAAATGTATTATGAAGCAGCACTTCACAAGGACACACACACACACACACACACACACACACACACACACACACACAAAGAAAACGGATACCCACACATTTCCAAGCAGCCAACTTTTATAGGGTTACCTCCAATTACAATTTGACTTTCCCCAATGTTCTCTAACCATTTAATACACACACACACACACGTAACGTGAAGCACTCTGAAATGGTTTTCTTTATTTAAATCCAAATAAATATCAACAAGGACTAAACCCATTACCTTTGATAAATCGTTTTTTTTAGGAGGGGCGAGGTTATACGTAATTGTTTTAATTGAAATGTAAGAAATAAAAGATGTAAATAAATAAAAAGACGGTGGGGAACCAGACATAATACAGAACAATCATTTACATAAGTGGATAGAAACTTTACACATACAGGCATACCCCGCATTAACGTACGCAATGGGACCGGAGCATGTATGTAAAGCGAAAATGTACTTAAAGTGAAGCACTACCTTTTCCCCACTTATCGAAGCATGTACCTTACTGCAATCGTCATATATGTGCATAACTGATGTAAATAACCCATTTGTAACAGGCTCTATAGTCTCCCCGCTTGCGCACAGCTTCAGTACAAGTAGGGAGCCGGTATTGCTGTTCAGGACGTGCTGACAGGCGCATGCGTGAGCTGCCATTTGCCTATTGAGCGAGATGTACTTACTCGCGAGTGTACTTAAAGTGAGTGTCCTTAAACCGGGGTATGCCTGTATTCAACTAATATTGTTTTGTTTACTTCCTCTTAGGCACATTTTATTTCCCAATATAAACACAACAGAGGGAGGGGATCTGTACGGGATATATAGGGGATATATAGGGGACTGCGACACGAAAGGAAGGGAAAGGCAGACGCGGTCAGCAGGTTATCGCTCTCATGAGGGTAGCATTGAACCATGTGTGTGGGTATCCTTAAGGCCTTGGAAACCCCTTTATTAATCTCGGATGGGTCTAAATATGTATTTATTTGATTCCCCTTAATTATAACATAATTGAGGTTTTATGAAATGCAGGCATAGTTTGCTTCTCCATCCAGGGGGGCGGGGGGGGCAAGTTTTGTTAAAACGGTCATTGGATAAATCGTGTTTTCATTTGGCCCATCAGTAATAAACATGTCCCATTTCTACTTATCGCCACTATTTTACCAATAAGCAGAGGGATAAAGCAGAAGCGGCACACACACACACACACACACACACACACACACACACACACACACACACACACAGTGACCACCTGAAGAGCAATGAAGTAGTTAACCTCTGCACAGAAAGACAGGACTGGTCCGTGCCTGGTTCCTTCTGCACACACACCTCCCAGCATATGGTTTTATTTAAAGGATGCTATAAATGGGACTTGGTACTCGTCAGTGGAATGTAGGGTCTTGGAAACGGAGAACCAAGTCAGCATTTTCAGGTCTCAAAAGTAGCTCAGTCGTAACTACAGATTAAAAAAAAAATACAGCTACAGGCAGCAATGATTATAATGATATGATACTGGGGTTTTTGGTTTGCCTTCCCCTGGATCAATAAGTATAGATATAGGATAAAGTATCTGTTGTCTAAATTTAGCATAGGTTGAACTTGATCTCAACCACATCTACTACGTAACTATATGTTACTATGTAACACGCCTGGCTAAATAGTACCAGTGGTGCGACCTTGGGTTTAACTCAATATAAAGCAAAGAATGAAGAACAGAAACCCCAAAACAGTATTCCCTTAGAATAAAAAAAGGTGCACACTCATGTGTGAAAAATATATATATAGATATATATATATCTATATATCTTTGAGCACATTCACATGTCTTAGACAGGTCTGCAACCCTGTCTTTCACCATCCTCACCTAGCATACAGTGCTTCCACTGCAGCAAGGAATTCTGGAAAATGACATGCAAATGAGCACACTCACCTTTTGTCTGAAATCCATTTTTACATGGAACCCTTATAAACTAATGCTCGCTGTTCACGCAGCTTTTAAGCACAGCATGTGATTATATGCAAAGCCAGTGAAACCACTCACAGACAGCTGCCTCGACCTTTTGGGTTTCATCAGTATGAGGTTGGTTGTACTGGCTCTGCAATTTTCAAGGCTGGGTAGTTTTACCATACTTTATATAAGTTATGGTGGTTGAAAAAATACCTCCACCGCCTTTTTCACCCACCATAACTTATATAAAGTATGAGATTTATAGATAGATACACACATACATATACACAATTGAGGAACAATTCTCTTCTTGCTACATATTGCTGATTTGCCCAATATTGCACTGCATTTAAAAAGCTAATATCCCTTCTCTATTTTAATAGTATATACCCCCTCCATGGTAAAGACACAGATGACTCCGCATGGATAAGTTATCTTTTATCTGCACTGTGTGAACTTGTTGTTAACTAACCAGAGCCGTTCTTGACACATGTTCTCGACACATGTTCTCCGTAACCCTGCACTGGCTGCCTGTAAAATAGCACATTTATTTCAAGATTAGCTTGTTGACATTCAAAGTCCTACATGGCCAGGGTCCCATCTGAGAGAGCTTCTAGTTCCCTACACTCCCAATCGATCTGCAGGTGACGGACTCCTAACAGTTCCCAGAATCTCTTTGACTTAGGCTAAGGCCCCGCTCCCAGAGTCAGCGCACCCGCACTGCTGACAGGCGGTGCGCTGAGATACACAGACCGCGATATGCGGTCTGTAGGGAGCGGGAGCCGGAGCGGGAGGTGGGCGGGAGTGGGAGGTTTGACAGGGAGGGGGGGCGTGGCTTGAGCGGAGGGACCCGCTACTCTCCCCCCCCTCCCTCCACGGACTGCAGGAGGGAGCTGCTACTCACCCCCCCCCTCCCTCCACGGGCTGCAGGAGGGAGCTGCTACTCTCCCCCCCCTCCCTCCACGGGCTGCAGGAGGGAGCTGCTACTCTCCCCCCCCTCCCTCCACGGGCTGCAGGAGGGAGCTGCTACTCTCCCCCCCCTCCCTCCACGGGCTGCAGGAGGGAGCTGCTACTCTACCCCCCCCTCCCTCCACGGACTCGGGCTGGAGCTTCTACACACACACACACGCAGGCACTCAAACATACACACATACACACACACACACGCAGGCACTCACGCACTCATACACACACAGACAGGCACTCACCTGCTTTCACTCCACACTCCTCCCCGCTCCCCGAAGCCTCTCCTCCTCCCGAAGCCTCCCCTCCCCATTGGCTCACAGCCACACCACGTGACGCGTCAACGCTAGGAAACACCATTCTCTTGTGTCTCCTAGCGGCTCACGCGCCACAGCGTGTAGTCAGCTGTGCCGCCAGGGGGGACCGGGACCGGCTCGCGAGGATTCCCCTGCTGGTGGGGAACTCGCGACATGGCCGCCCGCGCCAACGAGCGCAGCGGGACCGAGGCCTTACTCTATCTCCCGAGCTTTTAGCCACGCTGCTCCCACTCGCTGGAACAATCTGCCTCGTACAATGTGGAGATCCCGTCTGGGAATCTATAAACAGGCTCAAGACCTACTGTACCTGTTTACCCAGTCATTTAATTAATGAACCACAAGCTGTCCAGCATTTAATAGCTAAAGTACCATCCTATCCTTTGATGTATCTGCGTCTGTGATGAAATCCAAAACCTATGCCAAAATAGGTGTACTTTACAAGAACAAATCCTCCCTAAGGCTTTGGACATGGTCAGGCAGATGGCGCTGAGCCGCGCTGAGGCAGCAGACTTACCCCCGGCACCCTTTATGAGGGCGGATTTAGGAGGCGCTTCCGCAGGCGACAGATCAATTTTAGTTTTGGCGCTGAGGGGAGTGGAGGGCCGGTCACGTGAGCGGTTCGCCCGATGAGTGCGAACCAGCTCCGTGTCGTCACTGGCCCGCCCCCAGACGGCGCGCGCACTAAGGCCAGGGAAAGCACCCGCTTTCCCTCAGCCCCCACACGGCTGCAGTCTCTATGGACTCAGCCTAAGTCTGCTGGTCAGAAAGCGTATCGCACAGCAGATGCTAATGCCAATTATCGACTATGGGGACATAGTTTACGGCTTGGCACCCCAAACCCACCACAATTCAATATGCCGTTTTGTTCTCCAATGCAACTACAGCACACATCACTGCAAAATGCTCAAAGAACTAGATTGGTCCTCACCTGAGTCTAGTTCATCTTTCCTGTCTTGCCTTCAAATACTTTTTGGGCAAGCTACCCGTCTACCTGAACAAGCTCCTCACCCCCTACCACATGCAGCACCTACAGTATCACCTGAGATCAGACTCCAAAAGACTGATCATGGTCCCAAGGTTAAGCAAAGTATCTGGCTCCTTCTCTTACCGTGCACCCCACAACTGGAACAGTCTACCGGAGACTCTCACAGCCGCCACCAGTCTAAGTTCTTTCAAAACTAAAAGCTGTCTCACATTTTAATCTGGTTTGTAACTGTTACACAAGCCTATAATACAGTATATATTATTATATTATATAAATTATATTATATAATGTCTTGTATATAATGTATACAATGTTCACTTATGTAACCATGTATTTGTCATCTTAACTCTATGCCCAGGACATACTTGAAAACAAGAGGTAACTCTCAATGTATTACTTCCTGATAAAAGTTTCCTTGTGTTTGGTCTCATTTAAAACCTTACAATAGTTTGTTCTTTTCCCCTTTTTGTAATAGAAGTGCTTTGGGTCCCATAGGGAGAAAAACGCTACATACATAAAAATAAATGTAAAAAAAAAGTTTATTTGTTATCTTTCCATGTGCTCCTGAACTGTATTACATGACAGTATATTACATACCTTTAAATGCAGAGCAATATTGGGCAAATTAGAAATATACAGCAAGATAAGAAAGAATGTGTTATTGTTTTTGGACTATGCACAATGGTAATAATGATTATCGCAGGATTATTTTCCTGTTATATGTAACAGCACTTTTTGGAGTAGAGATAAGATATACACAGAGTATGTATGTATGTATGTATGTATGTATGTATGCATGCACCTTATTATGCATCCTGATCACTATCCTGCACCTCCAATTGTGTTTTTTCCCCAAGTATTTTTTTTTATTTTTGTACAAGACGCGTAATAATTTTTTTTAAATATAGTTTCATACATAGGCGTGCGCCCCTTATTCTATAGGACATAGGCGTGCGCCCCTTATTCTATAGGACATAGGCGTGCGCCCCTTATTCTATAGGACATAGGCGTGCGCCCCTTATTCTATAGGACATAGGCGTGCGCCCCTTATTCTATAGGACATAGGCGTGCGCCCCTTATTCTATAGGACATAGGCGTGCGCCCCTTATTCTATAGGAATACGGTTTTAAGAAATCTCTTTTTGTCTCTTTTCTTGTTTCACAATAGAAGATAACAGAATTCCGCAGGCATCCCCGCGAGCGTTTGCCGAATGAAACATTCTACGGGTCAGACCCGCACAGGGGGGCGAGTACCAAGACTTTACACCCATTCTGAAGCCTCAGACACAACAACAATTGGGGCCTTACTCTATATGCTCCTATGCAGCCATTCTCAGCCAAAACTGCCCCGAACAGCTGTATCAAACTATAGAATTACCCCCTCAGCAAGTGTGTCAAATCCATGTATAATAGCGGAGGTAGGGGGGAGTGTGGAAGAGATTCATAGCTCCGTGTGTTTTGCTTAAGTATGTTTGAAGGTATGCAGAAAACTCCCATCTCGTGAAAGGCTACAATTTTCAACTCTAGTTTCTCAGAAACATGTTCTTCCCACAGCAGGCTTCAGCGTAATTATCCTACTCCTTCATACTGCAAACAGAGGAGGGTTGTTTTGAGATTCTTGGGCAAGATTGTGACAGAACCATCTGCCGCTTTCAAATTTGAGGCCATGTAACCGTACAAAGAACGGAGGCCTGTCACAAATGTGAGGGACACCTCAGCCCCCGAAAATCTTGAATTGGTTGTCCCCCGAGGGTGTTTTTAACCCCTTCAATTTTTTATTAAGACAATTGAAAAGGCAAAGAAGGGTGGGTCGCCGTGTTGGTCATTTCTTCCATAAATTAACGCAGGAGGGAGGGGGCGTACAGAGTATGATACCTTTTATTGGACCAACAAGTAGTTGATACAAGCTTCCAACCTCTCAGGCAGAGACATACCCGATGAAGGACCCTGAGGTTGGAAAGCTCGTAACATATCAACTACTGGTTGATCCAATAAAAATGTTTCATACCCCCTACTCCCTCTCTTGCTACTACTGACCATTTAAAAATTTGTGCAGCCGGTGCTTCAAGGGTTAATAGTATCCATATGACAAATGTGGTTCTCCGCTAGGGCCACTCCAATGAGTGATATCTGTGGTCGGCATCCCTTGCAGGGACTGAGGGACTAGTACCCACAAGCACACCGTAAACAGTACAAATAATGTCCTACATTTAAAGCTGCCACGAAGTATACTGAAATAGGAATAACTCACTGTGTAGGTTCCTGGATGCTCCAGTGTGGTCCAAATCGCAGGTTCCAAACGGCGTGCTGATCCGCCCAACAAGGTGAACAAACAGGGTAGGAAAAAAGGCAGAGCATTGCCAGAAAAACGGAGGAGGCTCGCGTATGAAAAGAAAAATTATTTATTAGATAAGGGGACCATAACTGACCCCCTCAGTAGGCACCTACGCGTTTCGGGCGACACGGATTTTCATACGCGAGCCTCCTCCGTTTTCTGGCAGTGCTCTGCCTTTTTTCCTACCCCGTTTACTGACCATTTAAAACATTTTTTTTTTTTAAGTAAACAAGCAGCGCATGTAACCTTCAACATTACAGTACCAATAATAGTATATTATTCGGTGTTTAAAGCAGCAGTACTCCATTCCCCTTTTTCTTTATCTGTAAAAGCATGCGACAATGTATAATTCTACATCCTTACCTAAGCTGGCAATCGTTTGGTGCTCCTGTTATAAATCCTGATTGTGTGACTAATGAAATGGCCGCCTTCTAACTTTGTGCTGCAGTTTGTGAAATGCGGCAGCTGATATGCAACATTATATTACGAAGTGTTACACATTATTGTTACAGCTTTCTGAGCAATAGACATAACTGTTTGGAACACAGCAACAGATCTGTTTGTGATACTTTGTTGCCAAAGGGCAAAGCCAAAAAAGGTGTGTCAGAGTCTGTTTCAAAAGAGATGACTTTCTAAAATGGTTGCTGTAGCAAAGGATGATCAGTACATTACAACAACAAAATTTAAAATGGCATTAAAAGTTTAAATAAAATGCAGACAGTATTATCCAATACTATAGAACGGATTAAAAAGAATACATATGATCTTTCACGTTTTTCTTCTTTAAACGTATAATAATTTGATGGCAGATAAGAAAAACATAGTCTGCCCATTTTTGATACAAAGTCTCTACCGGACATAGTTTACAAATGTTATTTTATTGCCTGAGGCATAGGGACATAATGGGACCTTTGGAAGGTCACAAGAAGCTGGAAATGAAAGTCAGTAAGTCACTCCTTTTTACGACACAGAGAGCGCATAACATTTACTTGCATCGCAGTGCAGTGTTCCTCTGGTAACTAAGAGAGTTCTTAATCACGCGTATGAAGTTATATAGCCTATATTCATGTTTTTATACGATTACAGCTATAAATATTGGCTCAATAAATGGCACAGAATCACAGCATGGAACGAATCTACACATCTCCGGGTCAAAGAGGACGACTTAAAGATTAAACTTCCTAATAATTAGAGGTTATACCCATTAATAGATGTTATTAACAGCACTGCAAACTGTAGTATTAGTGTGTGTAATGTTAAACCCAAGTTGAAAAAGGCTAGTCACTTTATTTATTTCAAATATTTTCTAACTCTAAATACTGTATGTATAGTTCTGTGCAAACTGCACATTTAGAAAATAAAGATTATAGCATTAAAGGACATTGACGTCACACCATCATATCCCGCTGGGATTTAAATACCCAAGGACAGATTGGCACTGGAATCCAGGTCAGGGAGGACCTGGCAGTGGAACCAGCCTTCTGCTCAGCCCAGAGTGTGGAAACATGTTTGAGATTCTTGCCCCAGCAGAAAACAGTGACAAACGTATGCTAATAAAAAAAATTTAATATATAAAACACAGAGGCGTATTCATTAAACTCAGATATTGTCAATATCAAATCTCCATGTAATTTGGCGCGGAAAAAAATCTGACGTTTTCGCTGTATTCATTAAGAGTTATCCATGCATTAGAAAGGATGCCTGACGTCTTATTGGCATGGACTTTGCGATATAGGGATCAGATCTCGTTTATTAAGCTATAGATTAAAGGAACGACGACACCAGTATGCAAGTACTTTTTTTAAAAAATTTTTTAAAGTGAACAATAAATGAAAAGTGATTTTATACAATGGAAGTGTCCATTGCCTGTTTTATCATATATACATTTTACTAACTCTTTTCATTGTATGGAAACCGCATTGTAAATCAGGCTTGTAGGTCCTACAGTATTACCGCTCCATATAACCATTCCCCAAAATATACACTAATATCAGAAGGATAAAACCAGGCGAAAGCTTTATACAGGGACACTAAGAAACGCATATTCAGAATATCTTGCAGTAATGAATATTATTGCAAACGCTGACACTGGCAATACTAAATTCAATGCTTCGAGGTCTTTTTAAAAAAAAAAGATATTATAAATATCCATTTTTAGTAAAAATGTTGCATAGGATTGTGTTCAACATAGGGTAACCATATTTGTCCCGGCAAAAGCGTCACGCATGCGCAGTTGGCATGCGTGAAGAGCGCTTGCCGACTGCGCACGTTCGATCGCCACTTGCCGGCTGCTCGTGCGCAATCGGCACTTGCCGACTGAGCATGCCCAAACGGCGTTTGCCGGTCTCGCATGTGCAAACGGCGTTTGCCGGTCTTGCATGCGCACAAGCGATCGGAGCTCGCCAGGAGAACCAAAAAAAAAAACACGGGACAGCACCCGAAAAAGTAAGGACAGAGCCCTAAAAACCTGGACTGTCCCGGCTAAACCAGGGCGTGTGGTCACCCCAATTAAGCAGTTCCTTTGATTTCATATTAAACAGTTACACAGAAAGGGCTATTGCAATATTTTTTTTCTAAAATGACTATACACCAGAGTCAATAAAGGTACGCAGGGAAAAAGGAATGAATTAACAGATACCCAGTACTTACATAATGAAGCCTTCTGTTGCCAGGGCAGCATATCCTTATAAGAAGCTGGACATTAACTTGCTCTGATCCCTCCTGCCCCCCTGCACTGCTGTGTGTGATCACCTCCCAGCTCTTGCCACAGTCTGTTACAATGACCCACAGCTTAATGCTAGTGAGTTTGCATTGTCTCTGTATATCTAATAGAGCATTTTCAGGGGGCGTGGTCAGCAGCCAAAGTGAGGCTCGCTGGACAGGAAGTTGTTCCCTCACATGTGAAGCAGTGTTGGGTTTCTGTGAGCTTTGAGCTGTGCGTGAGTTGTATGTACTGTATAATTATGTTTATGTAACACCAAGAAGGTGCGCAGTGCTTTACAACATGACAATAGAAGGTAAATTCATTACAAACAATCGGAACCAGTGCCAAGGTAAATGACAGCATAATGTAAAAGAAACCCCCCGCCCCTAAGAGATTACAATCTAAGTGTAAAGTGTTAAATGTGTTCTTCCTACAGTATCAGGAGTATTACTAGCAGAATATAGGATCTGTATTTTGTTTTATTATAGCTGCGCTGCAATAAGCAAGAAAGAGCTAGTGCTCTCAGACTATGTTTCATTCCCTCTTTAAGCAGCAGTCCAAGCTGTCGTTTTTTTAAAATTATAATTTCGCCCCCCCCCCCCCCGGCCCTTTAATATGTGCATCAATACAAACCGCACAATGATAAGTAATTAGCTAAGTTGCCGATCGATCCGTTCTCCTGTGATCGATGTTCGAAGATTCGTTTCGGGGGTTCACAAAATGGCTGTCAGTGCAGCAGAAGAGGACCAAAGATGCAAAGTTCTATGGGGAAGATCATGTGACCAGTCAGTCACTAGCTACAATTGCTGCACTGCTAGAGAGAGGGCAGGGCTCAAAAAGGGGTGTGCCAGAGAGCCTATTTCAGAAGGGGATGTGACTTTGTAAATGGTTGCTATAGAAACAAAAAATGCTTGTTACATTATAATACATAAAAAATTTCATTCACCGATGTGTTTTTTTTATTTATTTTTTTTAAATGCTACAAGTATTTTATCATAGTACAGAACTGATTTATTTAAAAAAAAAAATGTACAATACTACTTGGTCTGCAGCTTTAAAATGCTATATCTGTTAACGCAGAAGTTTCAATTATTTTTGTGAGTCGCAGACTTCAATAAAGTTTCCCTGGTAAAAATTAGCAGACCCAGATGCCCCAAATTTCACTGACTTTGACCTTTGCAGGTGTACATATCTGCTAAATGTGCTCTTTTGCCATACATGGAGATTTAAATCAAGCTGAATGGATCCAAAATGTACTATCATTATTTAGCATGACCTGTATCTTATAGTTTCTCCCATAGCATGATGCATGTGTAAATAATTATTTGTATTTAGTTTTAAAGCAGCAATCCGCCATTACAACACTATTTTTTCCAGGATGGGAACCCACGGGGGGGTGGGGGGAGGGTGAGAGGGGGGCGCCTTTCCGTTACAGTGAAACTTACAAGTACAGTTACCGGCGTTACTGCCTCGTTTCGTTATGGGTTTAATCAGCCTTCCTATTGGCTTGCAGGACCCGTAATATTTAAACCTCCATTTTGTATCCCCTCTAGTGGAATAAAACACCGGTAAGTATCACAGAAACCTGTTGATACCTGGTGCAGAAAATACTGTGCTTCTTCTCTGGAAAAAAAACCAGCAGCCGGAATTGCTGCCGTAATAAATTTAGTTAAGAATGTACAGACCATTATATTCAATTATTACATATGTACTGGTTCTCCTCTCTTGCGTAGCTAAAGAAAAACTACTGATAAAATATCCTCGTGTGTAAATGCTAGATCAGGTGTGGCCACTCCAGTCCTCAAGGTCCACCAACAGGTCAGGTTTTCAGGATATCCCTGCTTCAGCACAGGTGGCTGAGTCGAAGACTGAGCCACTGATTAGGCCACCTGTGCTGAAGCAGGGATATCCTGAAAACCTGACCTGTTGGTGGACCTTGAGGACTGGAGTTGCCCAGCCCTGGTCTAAATGACAATTTTAGCTTCCTTTTAACAACACCTCACCATTGGCACAAGGCAGTTTCCTGGCAGAAGAACCAAAACGACGTTTCTAAATGTCGGCAAATGTTGATGACATTTTCCACCTGGCTTAATATATAATCACAAAGTCTTCCATTCAATGTTTAGAGTTAATCCCTTCCGAACATGAAGAATAAATGTCTTTAGTCTGATAATCACAATGTGTATTCTGTTGAGAAACAGTGAGAGGGTGAATCCGAGCTCGTGCTTTCAGAGGTGCTGATGGATGAGGTACAGTAAATAACTTGAACTCCTTGCAGCAGCTGCTGCTGTCTGTGGCAGCCCTCCCAGGTCCACAAAGTTCCACCGCGGAGAATCCTCGAGGATCACGGCAGGAAAAAGAGAAACACAGAGCCCTCCATAGGTAGGTAAATGGTATATTTATGTAGATAAAATGATTAAGTAGCAACTTATAATTAGGTAATATTTAGTGGGTAAATCACAATGCACTGTGCCCTCGGCCGTACGAGATGCCAGGGAAGTGTGGTGTTTAGCCGGCTTCAAGTCCCTCACGCTGGGGTTGGCTAGATGACATCGGCGATCCTGCACTTCCGGTGAGACGCAACCCGGAGGGACTCGCCATGCAGGAGACTGATGTGAATCCAGGACGCCCCGTCAGGCAATGCGGCAGACACTGATTGAAAATTAGCTGTGCCAAAACCGCTACGCGTTTCAATCAATTCTGTTCTTCATCAGGGGTCCGAATTGGGATTTACCCACTAAATATTACATTAACTAATTATAAGTTGCTACGTACTCATCTTATCTACATAAATATACCATTTACTTATCTCTGATTAGTAAGTTAAGTTAATAATAGTAAAGTAAGAAAATAAATATTGGTTGCGTCTATTAAGGTTATTTTATAATAATTTGTAGGAAAAACGTTGAATCCAAAGTACTTTCCTAAAGCAGGGTATCCAGTTTTTCCTAACCTCATTTAAAAGATCCGTTTTTAAGCTGTGCCATGTCAAAAAGATATTTAAAACCTTTGTTTCTCGAACTAATATTATTATCTCTCTTATAGATTATTCGTAAAGCGCCAACAGATTCCGCAGCGGGGAACAGACGGTGGCGGATTTACCATCAGGCCCGGGAGTAGGGTGGCAGAGTTTGGGGAGCCCTTGCCGCCCCAGGCATTCGCGGTCGTGCGCACGCGCGATCAGCACTTGCCGGACACTAGTGCACATGGCAAGCGCCGCCCGCGCGTGCGCACAAGCAGCTGGCAAGCGTCGATCGCGCATGCGTGGTCCGGAAACATGACCTCACACGGCGTCGCGTGAACAGAACGGCGCGGCACTGGAGGAGGAGGGCGGCACCAGGTGAATGCCTAAGGGCGGCATTTTTTAAAATCCGATACTAGGTACAGAGTAATGTAAATTACATAAACAAGTCACATACCAAATTAGGACAAACATGCACAAACAGATACTGCAGGTAACGAGGGCCCTGCCCGTGAGAGCTTACAATCTATAGAATACATTTGTAGTTAATAGATCCTGGGAATGATGCAATATTTTGCTTCAGGTGTAACCACAAACACAATCACTGTGATGTGCAGTGTGATAAGATTTTCCTGTGCGCTGCCCACGTGATCCACGTAATTACTTTCACCAGATAGCTGTAAGTTTCTCTGTCATTAGCCGTTCCCTCCTCTGTCTTATGATAAAGACACGCACACAAGTTCATGTTGGCTGGAACGCATTACTTAATATTTCTCCATTTATTCCATGATTCGCGCGTCTTGGTACACGTTATGCTGTATCATTCACATACCATTTAATGTCTCCTTTTTTTTTTAGAAATTGTGAATCATAGCGATGGATGACTTTTACTTGGCATCAGACTCTCCTAAAATCAGATACTGTACCGCTCCCTTTTAAATAGCACGTCAGCCAATGCCGTTACTGCAGAGGTTATGAACTCCTATGCGTGATGTATAGGTTAACAAGTAAGCTCTTACCACAAAGATAAGTAGTATGGATTGCAGCAAGTAGCAGGGGTGGGCAACTCCAGTCCTCAAGGGCCACCAACAGGTCAGGTTTTCAGGATATCCCTGCTTCAGCACAGGTGGCTCAATCAGTCTGCTTCAGCACAGGTGGCTCAGTCTTTGACTGAGCCTCTGATTGAGCCACCTGTGCTGAAGCAGCGATATCCTGAAAACCTGACCTGTTGGTGGCCCTTGAGGACTGGAGTTGCCCGCCCCTGATGTTCAATGTTGTTTTCACTAGATGAAATAACTAGTTGTTTGTTTGTTTTTTGCTATCTCACATTTTCGTACACCTGCATTAAAGGTACTAGGAAACCGCCATCTTTTATACTGCATTGTGGGATGAGAGAGTAAACCCTGTAGATTTGAAAGTTCTCATGGTCAGGGTCCTCATCACCTTCTGTATCTATGCCTGTTTGGTATGTCATTCTGTTTGTAATATACATAACTCTGTACCCCCATTGTACTACGCAGTGGCATATGTCAGCGCTTTAAACGATTGTCGTAATAATAAACCTAAAAGGACAACGATTCAGAACACGGGCAAAGCAACATTTTAAACACCATCAGCGTGTGGCTTTTGTCATCCCACTGATCTAGTATTCTCAAACCTCCGTTAAAAACGGTAATGTCTGGCAATTTTATTTCTCACACTATTGTGTGGTAATGTACGAGCCAAAAAATAAGCATAGTTTAGTCGAGACAGAAAGGCCGACTATTGTCTGTCACAACGATCAAGCGCAGTCTTGAAATCAAAGAAAAATGTAAATACAACTTGAAAAGAAATGCAGCACATTTAATATAATATTACAAACTGCAAAACACAACCTTACTCAAAGTGTCCGAAAGTTGTAAAACACAAAACAACACACACAACTCATTCTCAAGAAGGCCAAGATGTATGAACAGTTATACGGACATCGGGGATACCATGGAAAACCAATTTTAAAAAAACCGATTGGGTAGTGAATAATTATCACTGCCAGCTAAATGGCAATGTAAATGTACAGGTTGTTGTTGGCAAAGAAGGGTGGGTATCACACCACTTAGGCTAAGGCCCCGCTCCCTCAGTCAGCGCGCCCGCACTGCAGACCGGCGGCGCGCTGACAGGCACAGACCGCGATATGCTGTCTCTAGGGAGCCGGGGGGCGACAGTGGGAGGGGGGGGGCATGGTAAAGCTTTGCCAGATCGTGGTTCCGTGGTGCCGTCCACCCCCCCACCACCACCCCCACACATAACACATACATATACACTCACACATTTTTCCCCGCAGCTCCTTCTCTGCTCCCCTCCCAAGCCGCCTCCCATCCGTAGCTCCTTCCCTCCCCTCCTCCCCATTGGCTGACTCGCGTACCACGTGACGCGTCAGCGCTGAAAAGCACAAGCCGGTTGTAGCTCCAGCAGGCTGACTCGTCACAGTACTTAGTCAGCCCTGCCGGAAAGAGGCAGCGGGGGCAAGGACCATTCGGGTAAGGGTCTGGTGGCCGCGGAGCGGGTTCAGAACCTTACTCCCTCCTCTTTTACTATAATAGTGTTGCACACTTTTTTCTTTGTTACCGTGGTTTCCAATTTTCATTTGAAATATTTAATTTCTCTGAAACTATTCCAGCAAATTGTCTGAAAACGTTGTACAAGTTGCAAAATAACACATTTAATGTTTTGTATGAAGACTCCCATCGATGAGATGTACCGGTTCATTTTTGGTTATCACTACAAAAAACTAATTCCAAGAGGGGGGGCTGCACCGATTTGGCTGAAACCTCTGGCAGATCTCAGTTAGGATGGCAGAAAGGTCCCCTCACCGTTTCATCAGAAGCAATCAAGGTGTTTGGCCTGTGGAGAGAGAACATGAACAAAAAAAACCAGACAAACAAAAAAAGACACTTGTGTCAAAAAAGTCTAGTTGAAGTCTTTGCTCGCTCATCCAAAAAGCCGTCTGATTATCGCTGTACGGTATGTTAAACGAGCACAGAAGCAGCCACACTAATTGGCTCACAATTGTGTATTAAAAGAAAATCTCCATGAGAACAATAAAATACTGGAGAGGTGTTTGACATTTTTAGTGCACTGCTAAAGGGAAACAGATGTTTTCTAGCTCCCGTAATACTTTAGGTAGTCCATAAAATAGGGTTAGATCACCCAGCATTAGAGAATAATGAGCATAATTAACATTATTAACTCGATGACAAACTGCACTGGGCTTCAGGTGAAAGCGGATCCTCCCGTAAGCAGAGGAGACTTTGAGGAAGATGGTATGTTACCTGGGTTACATCTAATCGGAGGTTACCCGATCTGGTTAACCTTCAAAGTAACGAGGCAGGTTGGGAACTGAGCCAGGAAAACAGACGTGTGTGTGTCTGGAACCTTACGGAAATCCATGATGCATAAATGGAACACACAAAGTGACGGGAATGTCATTATACATTCAGATCGGTTCTTCTGCATGTCTACCTACTGTATACACAAAGGTATTTATTAAATACAATAAATGCATTGGAGTGCATGAGAACTGAACACACCCGTGGAGTGCTAATTTAAATGAGCATTAAGGGCAAAGCCAGAGGTTTTTTTTTAATTGAAATATCCCACACTCTGGGTGTACATTAAATGTAAGAAATTGAGATGAAAGTGCGGTGCACAACCAAAGCAGAAATCCCCACAAATGAATAAAGAGAGATTGCGCTCCAATAAAGAATGATATTTAATGGGCCATCATTGAAAGCGGAGGTCACAGTCTACCTACGCGTTTCACGTCGTAGTGCTTTATTTTTATTGGAGCGCACTTCTCTATTCATTTTTGGGGATTTCTGCCTTGGTAGGGCACCGCACTTTCATCTCAATTTCTTGCTTCTTCATCTGGTGGATTTGCACACAGATGACATGAGGATCTGCTGAACGGATGGTGGTCAGACTCATCAACATGTGAGGGAGTTTGTTGTGGATGTATTAGCCTTCATTGTATTTACGGTACTAATTGGATGGCTCCAGGCAGGCGTTCGCTTCCCTATACATGCCTTTACATACATGTGACTGGACTTCCTTATTGGAACTTCTGGACGAGAGATCAGTAAATTCATTTCACATATATGCTATCTATGTGTCTGAGCACCACACCCTTTCCGGGCTGTGTTTTCTAAATACATTTAATGTAACTTGTGAGTATATTAATTACTGCAACTTCTTGTCTTGCGATCACGAGGAAGCCAAGTATACAGGGATGAGTAAATCCCAGATTGGACAGGAGGAAGGAAAGACTAAGCTGGGGGTCCAACCTGACCACAGCTATCAACATCCAATGATACAAATAAGTGACTTAGGGTTAAAGC
Source organism: Ascaphus truei (assembly GCF_040206685.1). Taxonomy (NCBI): domain Eukaryota; kingdom Metazoa; phylum Chordata; class Amphibia; order Anura; family Ascaphidae; genus Ascaphus; species Ascaphus truei. Next base: position 7,340,456 of record NC_134490.1, on the reverse strand, counting down.
TGCAGACAAATGTAGCCATTTTCCCCTCTAATGTGAAGGGTCTACTAGGGCTGGCGGTACCTGACGGCTCACAGGGATCTGAGCCTCCGCTACTGGGAGCCTGGGGTAACGAATATACTGAGTGGCAGCGCCTCCACCTGCATGGATCCCAATTGGATGGGATAACCCAGAGCAGGAACTATTAATAACAGTCCACAGGTTATAAGAATAACAATAATAACATTTACTGTGAACAATAACCATAAACCACATACAGGCAATAGCAATACTAATGGTTACAGCTAAACCTCGCCATCCATGGCGTTGTCCCACCACCGTGTATCCCCACACCGTGTCCACAGTACCACTTCACCCAATAAGTGTCCCTTGGTCACTTCACCCAATAAGTGTCCCCAAAAGATGCCCACCCCTCTAGGCGTGATCAGCGCCTTATTATACTGATGTTGGTGCATGTTTGGCGAACAGTACCTGCCGAGTGTGTTCCCACCCGGGCGCAGTAGCAATGAGAAGCAGGAGATCCGCCGATCCAACAATATCCTCCGCTGGATGGGATGTCTCCCTCTGGAGTGACTTCCACAATGATGGTCGCTCACTCTCTGGCATTCTGGTCACAGACTGCAGCAGCAATAGTTCAAATGAAACCACTGTGGCCCTAAGCTTGCTAATCACTAAAAGGACAGGATCCCTAACTGAAGGGGCCTTCCCTAAAACAGCCACAATCTAGGGTGAGTTGGGGCCTAGGGGATCTCTGGCCTAGTGCATAGGGTCACAGACCCCTGTACCTGTACAACCTCCCCTAGCTGTGCCCCAGCTCCAACTGACAGCAAGCCCCCAGAACACCAACTGTAACAACTGCCTCAGCAGGGAATCCTAACACTCCATTGACCAAGCCTAGTCACCTGACTCCGCAGCAACCTCCCTTCTCCCAAGCTGCAGCAGAGGTAAAAGCCAAACCGGGGAACCCAGGCCACACAAGCAATATCCTACAAGTGAGTTTTTTTTAAATAAATTAGTTCTGTACAATGAAAAAATACTTGTAGCATTTTGTTTTTTAAAACAACTCTGAATTACATTTTTAATGTATTATAATGCAACAAGTCTTTTTTTGTTTCTATAGCAACCATTTACATAGTCACATCCCCTTCCTCTTCTGAAACAGGCGGGGGGGCACACCCCTTTTGAGTCCTGCCCCCTTTCTAGCAGTGCACCCATTGTATCTAGTGATCTTTGGTCCTCTTCTGCTGCACTGACCGTCATTTAGTGAACCCCCCCAAGCTGAATCTTTGCCGATCGATCACAGGAGAACGGATCGATCGGCAACTTGGCTAATTACTTATCACTGTGTGGATTGTATTGATGCGCATATTAAAGGGTAAAAAAAAAGAATTAAAAAAAAAAACGTTAGCTTGAACTGCGGCTTTAAGAACAAACATGACTTCTAAACTAGAATAAGACAATTAGAAGTTGCATTACTTGTTTGCTTGCAGACTTTGAAATGAAACATATTGCAGAAGAAGGTTCAGCAATGAGACATTAACTTTTAAAGGAGCAATTCCGCCTGCTTGTTTGTTTTTGCTTGTTTGTTTTTGCCCTCCCTCTTTTTCGCACATAGGAAGCAGGGGGTCTCCGGAGCTGAACTGTGTTAATTTCAGCCCCCCGAGATGCTTCCTGAGAAAGGTGCAGCCTGCACAGTCCCCTCCAGGGGAAACAAAATGGAGGTTTAAATCTTCCCGCGTCACGCTGGCTACCATGAAGCTGCAACGCCATCCGTCGTGGCTTGATATAGATGTAGAAGAAAGCAGAGCACTTTTCTATATCTATATCCAGTTCTACTCTTCAACCAAAAGGAATGAAGTTTGGACGCTGCGCTTTCACGTGAGTCCTCCTTTGAGTACAAGTCCGTTTCCCCGATGACTTCAGAAAGGTATGGGTGACTATTCAACACGCTGTTACTTCTGGACACGAGGATGTGTTGACCCTTTCTACAGGGGGCGGTGGGGTTTCCCAGACAAGCATTATCTGTTCACATACCTGGTCACACACTCCAAATGATGGCTACTTCGTGTTGGAATTTTTCTGTTGCTGCGTCTGAGCACCGCACATTTTTGGGATTATGTGGCTTGATCTTGGCCTATTTACAAAAAGTGGTGGGGAGGCAGGGGATGGTATAGCACTACAGGCTTAGCTTAGGCCTCTAATTATTTGTTTCCCCCTAAGGACCAACCTGACTACTGCTGCTGCTTTTTATATCTCCCTTAGCTCCCAGCAGGCCATGCTCCAGGAAGGGTTTTCAAAAATGTGTACTCCTCCCGGCCCGGCTCTAAAGGAGTTTATATCGAGTTGGATATACTGTATATACATGGCAATGCTCAGTCTCTCGTACGTTTGCAGCGTGCTGGGTGGGTGCGGGCTGGGCGTGGATATGCAGATAGAATAATGATGGGGGCCAGGAACTTTTATAGTACAGAGAAGAGCTTTATTCACATCTGTTATAAGGCTTCCCCTGCTAGCTCTCACTGCTACGCTGGGAAGGTAATTCGGCTTGTTTCCCTTAGTATCGGTTAGACTGACAATCTCCTTCATAGCGTCAATAATGCCCTATCTCAGGGGGACACACTATTCCCTGGGATCACTATCCCGTTACTGCGGACGGCGTAGCTTCATCTATACTTGTCGGATCGGGAGGTTACTGAGGACCTTCCGATGGGGCTGATCCGATTATGCTGCAGAGTTAAAACAATAATATAGGCAATAGCCTGGGATGTGTGACATGTATGCGCTGCCAGAGCGGTTACTATCTAGATGCACTAAATGTGCGCTACTGTGCAGTTAAAACTGGTTATAAAACCAGACGTATAATATACTTTTTTGCAACATACGACTAATGTCATGTGTGCCGTGTCCATCCCTATTAACTTACGTTCTGGGTGGCTTATCATTTTTATTGATTGGTGCACACGAAACTATATGTGACTTATCATTCTGGAGGATTGGCTCTTATCTCAATCTAATTTTATATATATACAGTGTATATATATATATATATATATATATATATATATATATATATATATATTAGAGAAAAAGAGAAAAGAAGCACCCGATCCTTGTATAAAATCAGATAAACAAAGTTTTAATATCTCATGGACAAGACAAATGCACACTTACAATTTGTCTGATAAAATAAAGCATGTTATGGGACCTGCCCATGCACCAACTGAGGACTCCTCGGTCTCTTCTTTGTGTGTGTGTCAGTATTGCCTCCAAAAAGGATGTTGCTGTCAGCTGCTGTCTCCAGGGGAGTAATCCTTAGTGTTTGGGAGCATTCAATCTCCACATGCGGCCGCCATTAGCCTTTCTTCTCACACTTGAAACCGGAAAATAATCTTCAGACAAGTCCTTGCCTCCTCACGCTGGTTCTGGGAGCTGCCCTGTCACCGTAGGTTCACTGCCAGATATCCCTACGCGTTTCTTCCGACTCTGCGGATTTCATCAGGGGATCTGTAGTGTGTGAAGGGCGCTGTCTATATTTTCTGTCAATATATATATATATATATATATATATATATATACAGTATATATATATATATATATACAGTGGTTGACAAATCACCCAAAAATCTACTCGCCACATAGTCCCGCCCCCAATCCCGCCCTGCTTGGGCGGCCATGAGGAGGTAGCCACGGGGTCAAATCCAGTTGCCACGGTCCTGTAGGTGAATGGATTTGTCGAACACTGTATATATATATATATATATACATACATATGTGAAAAAGAAAGTACACCCTCTTTGAATTCTATGGTTTTACATATCAGGACATAATAACAATCTGTTCCTTAGCAGGTCTTAAAATTGGGTAGATACAACTTCAGATGAACAACAACACATAGTGTTGTAACTATGGCGCTCCCTAGAAGGTAACTATATATACAATATACAATGATATTAAAATATAAAATTCAGAAAGATAAAACCAGAAAAAACAATAATATACTGGCCCCGTTACTGGTATGCTGCTTGACCTGGAAAGGATCTTCCCTTAATCCTTTTTGGGCAGTGAAAGACAGGGTGTAGGTCAGCGCAAAGGTGAAACATAGATGAAGGAAAACAATAGTTAAATGTTGCAGTGTTTGTCCCCAAATACTCAGTAGATGGGCACCGGTTGACTTCAAACACAGGAAGGGTATAGTTAGGATAATATATAACTACTCACACGGCTGTGTGAGAATCAAAATCTCATCAGTGTTTTCTTTTGCCGTCTGATGGTGTCTCCGCTGATGCGTGTAAGCGTGCGCCCAGTCTATTCCTATTTGCGGGCTTGTGCCTCTCCTGTGGCCCGTGTGTAGGATGACAGGCAAACCTTTGTGTATAAGTAAAAAGTTTAATAAAACAACAAACATGAATATAAGCAACTTGCATATTAAAAACAATGGCTGCAGCTCGGTTGTCTCCCGTTCTGGTGCCCTATGGGCGGCTAACTCCCGCTTCCGCGTCCGTCAGCGGGGTCGCTTCGCAAAAGACCTTCTGGGCTACGGTGGCTGGTAATGGTCCAAGTAGTGCACGTCTGACAGGAACTACGCGTTTCGCACTTCCGTGCTTCGTCAGGTTCCTGTCATGACGTGCTAACATCCCTCTCTTTATCCCCTGCGTGAACCCTCCGCAGGTGTAATGCATGCTTGTAATCAGTCTATTTGTTGGCAAAGTGACGCTCACTTGCCTATGGGAACCGGACTCAGAGTATATCAAACTAATCATGCCTCCTATATAGTATCTGGTGTCATATTAGTGTACCCTTATATTTGCTCCAAACTTTAGTGCACTTATAGTTATATGTTTAGGTACACAGGTCATATAATGACCTGCGGTTAGATTTCTTATATCCCCATATGTAATTTTAACATGGTATTGTTTATTTCTCCACAATTAACTTCGCCTTCAATTTAGAATTATACAAATGTAGTAGTATACACTTATACACAACCTTATCAATACTGTTATCACATACATCTCATGATCCAAATGGTTACATTGCATAGTGAATCTTGATTTCTGAGGAACAATAAAAAGTGCTCTTTAGAGAGCAATAAAGATTGGCTTCTAAGGAACAATAAGAATTAATTTCTGAAGAACATTAATAATTAATTTCCGAGGAATAATACAAATGTATTTCTGGGGAACAGTAAAAATTAATTAATTAATCTTCCGTCTGTGTGGTGTTATGACACATTCCATATATTTAAAATTATGGAGGCCAGTGTATTTAAATTGACTCTAAGGACAATAGCATCAATGTGCTTCAGGATCTCTCAGCACAAAGCTATATCATCCAGGATTGCTCAGTAGGCTCGTATTTGTTCTCCACTATCTATACCAGAAGTCAGTAGAAAATGGGGAGAGGAGCTCCCCTAAGTGTGCTCCAATCGACTGAAGTGGATGTGGTAAAGTTAGTTGGACAACATCAATGTTGTTGTTGTGGGACGGCAAAATGAATGTATAATGGGTGTATGTGGCCACGGTAGGTGTATGTGTCCATAAACCGTCTAGCTGAGATCCAGGAGTGTCCCCCAATAGTATCTCACATAGACCAACCTCTCCGTGTCTGGACCAGGCACTGTGATGATGTACTCTGTGCCTGTCCTATACACACGGTATATTACGGAGGTATCCTCAATGTGTGGGTATAGTGAAGAGAAGAGGAGAGGGGGGGGGACACTTAGCTTGGGACCGATGTCCTTGTCTTCAGTGATCCAGTGGTATAGGATGTCTGGTCACTCGGGAGGCGTCGGTAGCGCTGAGGACATCTTCTCCCGGCGATCTCTCACGGGGAATGATGGCACCGCTGCAACGTCATCAGTCAGCGACTCGCCCACGCTGGTATCCTGCTGCCGCACCACGATCCCCACGAGAACTGCAGACAATCACTCCTCACCATGACCCACTTCGTCGGCCGAAATCCACCAATGCCCAAGGATTGTGGGTAATAGCCGTCCCAAAGCGTGCTCCAAGATGAGGAATGGAAGAGATATGATGGGAAAAAATTGGGCACCGCAAATACTGGAGGATGGGTCTGGTCGTGGATGATAAGTGACTTTATTTGGGCATGATAGCCAAAATTAAAAAGCTTTTACAAACTTGCTAGAATCTATAAATAGGTCAAAGCCATTTGGGCCACTCGCCGGTGCAAAATTCAGGCCTTTTGAGATTTTTTTAAACCCGTCGAGTTTAATAATTACTTAAGGAGAGATAGCTGTCATCATAAGGAATGGCTGAAAAACATTCCGTCGGGACAGTTTAGGCGGATAAGACGCAATTGCACAGATGAATCAATTTTTAAAGAACAATCTGATATTTTAAAAAATAGGTTTTTAGAAAGAAATTATGATGAAGGGTCTTTGGACCAGGCAATTAGTAAAGCCACGGTTTTGAATAGAGAAGATATTTTAAAAACAAAAGTCAAACCACCTAGTAGCAATTATGAGATCCCGTTTATAACGGGCTATAATCAGGACCATGTGAAGATTCAAGCTATTGTCAAGAAGCATTGGCATTTATTACAGAAGGACCCCGTTTTGAAAGACCATATACCTATTCAACCAAAAGTTATCTTTAAAAAAGCTAAGAATATTAAGACTAAGCTGGCCCCTAGTCTATTTAAACAACAAAAGATTGCACCAAATCCTTTACACTGGCTACCCAAACCAGTGGACTTCCATAGGTGCACAACCTGTAAAGCCTGTAAGCAGGGCTCAAAGGGAAAAGTTGAATTTACATCAACAGTAACAGGGGACAACAATTGCTTCTCTAAGATCATTGCTGATGTCTTTCCTCCTTGGCATTGTGTTAACACACACCTGAATGTTCCAGACCTGCAAACTGCTAAAACTTCGGCTTTTATAGAGGTGGTCACACTTGCTGATGATCAATCATCAAGGGCATTTGATTAGCAGCACGCTACTTAGCATCTTCGGCTTTTATAGAGGTGGTCACACTTGCTGATGATCAATCATCAAGGGCATTTGATTAGCAGCACGCTACTTAGCATCTTAATTCCTATGGAAGCAGTAAGGGTGTCCTTAGTTTTTCACACATAGCTTCTCCATTTTGGCTTTATTTTTGTTAAATCATGACGGTTTAATATGTCATGTGGTGTTGTTCATCTGAGGTTGTATTTACCTCATTTTAAAACCTGCTAAGGAACAGTGATTGTTATTATGTCCTGATATGTAAAACCATAGAATTCAAAGAGGGTGTACTTTCTTTTTCACACCACTGTATACTATACACATACACACACTAAGTAATTGTGTAAGAGGGATTGGCTGGCAGTGGGACACAGAGACATTCGCCCCCAGGTATATCCATAAATAGATCTCATTAACATTCTTTCCCATTAGGTAAAATCACAGCCTGGAGTTCAGGGCCCTGGTACTGTAATAACGTCTTCCATTTACAACTGTTTCTGGCTCGCTGCCAGGGCTGGTTGAACCTGGGTACAGTGAGCACTCCGATTTATTACAAAGTAGTTGAAATAAAGAAAGGGTGAAAGATCAAGCAAGTTTGTCCTTTGCACCACAGGATACATGTTGAGACAGAGGCATTTGTGTCTCCACCTGCAAATTGATATATAATATAGTTAATGATGCAGTAACTTCTACCCCACTTTATATTGAATGTAGTCCAGAGAGACAGGGGGCGTGTTGTCCATTATATCACTGGGGGGGGGGGGGGGGGGGGGAGAAGGGGGAATACAATGCAAAGTAATTCAAAAAGAGAAGGGACATATTTATGTTGACTAAATGAGAGAGAAAGGTGGGGGGGGGAGGGAGGAAAAGGTGGGGGGGGGGGGAGGAAGGGAGAGAGATGGGGGAGGGAGAGAGGACGGCAGAGGGAGAGAGAGGATGGGGGAGGGAGGAAGAGAGAATGGGGGGAAGGGAGTGTGTGAATGAGGGATGGGGGAAGAGTATGTGTGAGAGGAATTGAAGGGGAGAGTTTGTATTATGTTAAGAAACTGAAATAAATGACTATGTAGACGCTATTAGATAAATAGCATTATAATATTTATCTTTAACTTATGTAATTTGTTTTATAAATAATTTTGTAACATATCCCGGTTTTCACTTTAAAAAAATCTGGTCACCCAGCCTACACCTCAAGTAACAGGTAAATATTTCACTTGTTTTGTATGTAATGCAAGTGAGATAACAAAAACTGAGATGGGATCTTGTGCTTATCACATTTGTTTTCTCAAATTGTTAGTGATTTTTCAGATGCTTAGGCCTTCCCCGCAATACTATTCTCAAGAATGCAGCAACCAACCGGAGCATATAACAGATAAAACAGCAAAAGGATGAGACAGACATTGATATAAATATGTGTGTGATAATCCAAAACATAATCACTGATAATCAATTGTCATTTCATGCGGATAGCATACTTCACAATTAGAACCCGCCCTTAAAGTAAATATTATCCAAATTATTACAACTCTGCTACCTGCAGTGATTACGAATAATTTGCAAATCCAGCAGGTAAGAGGATTTCCTTGATGCCCGCCCAGCTGGAAGTGGTGCAGTTCAAAGACCTCCCTTTGTATGTAGTAACTTTGGAGGGAGTAGAGGGTATGATACCTTTTATTGGACCAACAAGTAATTGATATGTTACAGGCTTTCCAACCTCTCAGGGTCCTCCATCGGGTATGTCTCTGCCTGAGAGGTTGGAAAGCTTGTAACATATCAACTACGTGTTGGTCTGTAAGAGATGTGTGCAGAGGTATGCAATGGAGACCGTTTTTTAAGGTGAAATTAATATAAGGCTTTATTGCTTCATCCTTTAACACAGCAAAAAAATATATATACATAAAACAACAAACACCTATCCCTGTGTAGGGGCTAACTCACTCCCCAGTCCCTATCTGTAAGACTGGGGTGTGGGGGAAGCCCCTTACCAGTATACCACCCCAAAGTCTCAGGGGTACCTTAAAGCAGGTGGCCCTTCAGGTCAGTGGTGTCCAGGTGTTTTGGTGTGTTTGAGGGTCCAGCCTCTGGCAGGTTCCTGTATCCTCTGCATCCAGGTAAAGAGGTCTGGTCCCCTTCTGTCCTGTTTTCAATGCCCAGTCCTTCGGTGCACTCAAGACCGCTGCTCTCCTTCTGTCAGCCCAGTTGTAACTGAGCTAAGGAAAATCTCTCTCCTGTGTCTCACATGAGGCTTTTTACAGAGCTCTCATTAGTCCAGGTGGAGACCAGTTAATTGAGTGGCTGCAATTAACTATCTCTCTGCTGGATTCTCAGAGCTCTGGGGCTGCTTTATTTAAACAGGGATAAGTCCCTGTTACATGGGCCGATAAAAGGTATCAGACCCCCTACTCCATCTCCCTCCTGTGACCCCCTTCTCTCTCCCTCCTGTGTTACTACATGGAAGAAAGGACCAACACAGTGACCCACCCTTCTTTGTATATGTAGCCCTGGGTAGTTTGGGGGCTATAGTTCTTACTCCTCCTGTGCAATAATCCCTAGTAAGGGCAGGTTTGCCAGAAGTAATCATAGGTTTTTCCCCACACACCTATGCTTTGCAGTGAGGCAGTGAAGATAGTGTCATCAGGCTCTGTGTCCAATTACAGTGACACAGGGGTGGTGCCTATTGGAACTACTTATAGCATAGCATTTCCTGAATTTAGCAGTTCCTCTCCACCCTTGAGAGAGGATAGTCTATCCCAGCAAGCTGCCAGGGCTCTGGCAGACTTTGTGGCCCTCCCTCTGGGAGCGGTGGGGAAGACTATTCCTTTTACTCCACCAGGGAGTAAGAGAAAAGCAAGGATAGCTTCTAGGGCCCTGACTAGGAATGGTGTTCAGGTACTCAGGGACTTCCTTCGGGTGACAACCCAATGCTGAGCGGCTGAGAGACCGGGCTGCATGATGGGCAGTCTGCCTGTGGAGGAAATAAAGTATATCTTTGCTAAAGAACCCTTCTCGCCTGAGCCTGGAATCATTCAGGGAGAAGTTGCACAAAGAGGTTTTCCTTCAGAGATTCCTCCCTACCACGCTGGGGATCTGTTGGAGATGGAGGCTCTGTACCACGAGTGAGTATGACTCAGCCATACCTCGAAAGCCAGTCCTGATCTCATCCCCCACACCAACGCGGGAGACTCAGGGCTCCCTGTTACCAGCAGGTTTGCACCACATACACTCAAGTAACCAGTATACCATTTCCCCTGGGGTACCCGACATGAGATTGGGGGGGTGGGAGGGGAACAGGGTTACATATAAAATAAAGCACATTCGGGTGTGTAATTATAGGGCACTTGAGAATGTGTAAAATATTCTTGCACCACCAGAAATGTAAATCCCTGTTACTCTTGTACAGTAACATATTAACTGGAATAAGAACAGAAAAAGAAAATGTAGCTACAGATCTAGCAAAACTTACCGAGCGGCGGCTGAAAACGCGTAAAGCTACGGCTCCGGAGATGGCGCTGCCGCGGTCGTGCTGCGAGGGTCCATGCTTACCAATTAGACCCCTTGCAGCGATAATTCCCCCGGAGCCCGGCCTGTCCTGGTTGGGATTAAGAAACAAAAAAAACAGTGTTCAGCAGAGAGAGGACGTTTCTGGAAACAAAAAGTGTAAAGAGTTGAGCAGCGTGAATTTGTGCTATGGGTGTGCAATCAGTGTTGGTGAAACACCTTCACGGGGAAGCCCCCAATGATTCCTGCCGTACACCAAACCTCTGAAATACCACTCGTAACTTGTAACCGTGACTTGTTCATGACACTCCTTTAGTCTCAAATGACTAATGTTTTATTCTACTTTCTATCATCTGATATCCTAGTTGCAGGTAACCTTACAACTGTATGTAACGGTGTTTCCCCTACCTGACGGGAGATTCTGCCATTAAAATCTACTAAAGTGTAAAAATGTGTGTTGGTGCCCACAAAGAGCAGAGGCAGGGTCTCTGGGCCTGCAGGGCTGAGAAGCCCTTTGTGCAGCCGGCATGGCCACAGAAAATGGCTGCTGATAGGACTGGAGGAGAGGTGCAGGGGACAAGGGAAAGAGTGTCTAGGGGAGATCGGGACGGAGGGTCATCTACCCGAAAAGCAGAGCACTCGGCTGCCTCCCCAGCCAGAGCGGGGCCAGCCCAGCGGGAGACATCCTGTCGGCCGGTGGAAACCGTTACTGAGTCCCTCTGGTAGGCGCTGCTCCCATTGTATTTCCCTCCACAAGCCCTTTAAACTCTAAGCCCGCCCCCAGCTCTGATTTGCCAGTGCAGGCGAGCCCTCACCTCATGATTGATCCGTGAGCTGCATCCGTGCTGTGATTGGTCGCCAGCCCCTCCACCATGCTTTCCTAAGGTAGCGAGGTAGCTAGAAAAGGGGAACCCGATCAGCACTCCAGCGCTCTTTCTTATCCTGACGTGGAGGTGAGCGAAGAGCTGTGCCGGAGACACGGGAAAAACGAGGCTGAGAGCCTTACCAAGACTTAAATGTGAAAGTGCTCTGTGCTACGGGACTGAAGCTGTGCCGGACAAGCGCAGAGCAGGGCTTTTCAGCGAGATTTGAAAGTGCGCTGACGCAAATTGTACCAGAGACGTGTGGTCAGTCCTTACCTCATCAGAGGGTGAAAGCAAGTCCTGGGTAAACCTTTAATGTGGGGTTCAGTGCACAGCCAGCTAGGATCCCCCTGTATGCCCCAGTTTAAGTGAGTATAGCTCTGATTTGTGTTTTTGTGCTGTGCCTGCTGGCTCCGGCTGGAATAAAAACTCTTTATTGAACTGCTTTGTCCTGTCTGGTGTCCTGTCTTAAGTCCTTGATCCCTGGGTTAAGTTCTGGTCTCATGTGACACATACTAACTTTTTATTTAAAAAAAAAATATATATATATATATATATTAAAAGATAATGTTTTTACAGTTTTTTATGGAATAGGCAGTTTAATTGATTTGTTGGAAATGTATTTAAAATATAATGCACAACAAAAAAACTATTACCGCAGGACAAACTGGAGTCAGCAGTTCCTAACACTGAAATTGCTTCAGGAATTTTCCTATTACTGACACAAACTGCGAAGGCGAAAGATCTTTTTCAAAGTTAAAACTTATTAAGAACGATTCCGCAGCTTCTGAACGCCGTTTCCTCGGTGACAAGTGAATCCGATATACTTCATACATACAATCGAATTTGATGATGTTATTTGTGACTTTGCAAATAAAAAAATCCAGAAAGAGACACGTAGATAAATAAAAATGTTTGTGCTTTTAGTAATATTTGCCGCTTTTCAATAAAAGTTTTGAATGTTGCTCCATAAAAACATTTGTATTTAAATGTGACCTTCGTAGGTGGGGCCCCCAATTCACACTTAGCCCAGGGCCCCGAAAATTCTTTAGACGGCTCTGGTGGTGTGACATGTACTTTGCAAAACATTTGCTGCTGTTGTTGCCATAGTTTTTGCTTTAATAATAACATTTTGGGGAATGCAAGTCCAGGCTTTAGACTCTTTGCATTCTGCGGCGGATTTCCAGATTTGCCGCCCCTAGGCACTTGCCTGTGTCTACCGCCTCTTTTGTACCACCCTCCTGCTCCTTTGGAATCCCGGGCCGCGACGTCACCAACGTGATGTCGTATGGTGGCGCATTGCCATGGAAACGCGACATCATGCCGTCATTTGACATCACAATGCCATGTTGCCATGGCAACGATACGCCGTGTGACATTATGGTGGGGGCATCCACAGCGTCATTCAAAAGGAGCAGGAGGCGGCAGAAAGGAGGCGGCTGACACAGGCATGTAGCTTCCCATTAGGTCAGATTATTCCCATGATCTGTTATTTGTATTATTTGCTATTTATATGATTGTCACGTGTATTACTGCTGTGACGCGCTATGTACATTAATGGCAGCGCTATATAAATAAAGACATACATATGTAGCCATGCTATCTGTGGCTACTAGTCTGCTTCCCTCCTGGCAGTAAGCCCTGGTACAATCAGGCTGCCAGTAGTCAATATGGGGGTTTCCCCCTCCTTGGTGCTGCCCTTGAGTGACAGCGGGAGGGGGTGACATCAGGCCTGAGCATGTCCAATCATGGGACAGACCTGGTGCCCTCCTCCTGGCTATACTTCAGGGCAGTGTCGCCCCAAATTCCAGTAGTGCCTCTACCCCCTTGAGAGCGGCAGGTCACACAACCAAGAACCTGCATATTGGGCCTTCTTTGGTCCTCTTCCCTTCTGGGGAGAGTGAGTGTGTACCATACCTCTGCTAGAGGGGCAGGGAAGAGCTGGGACTGCTGCGGGTGCCCTTGGCCTGTAGTGAAGGTCCAGGGTCCATTCTTCAGTGGGTAGCTGAGAGTGACTGTTTTGGGCAGAACCCTGCCGTGTACTGTGCTGCACAGAGAGAGACAATAAACCATTCCTGTTTGCATATACCTTCGGCCTGGTGTTGGATCTTACTGGGTGGAGAGGTAATAGTTCTATCGTGGAAGATCATCTTCAGTTCCCTGGAGCCTACGGCAGATGGAGGCGCTGCACTGCTAATGAATATGTGGGGTATGAACTCCAAAAGCTGTGTCCCCACTACCCATCGGCAGACGATTCAGCCCTCCTGTTACCAGCAGGTATCATGCACCACACGAACAGTAATGGCCAAATCTCCCACCAGGTGGGGCAAACACCGTTAAACATGCATACATACACACATTGAGCAACCTCTGCTGAAGCAGGGAGTGATTATACCATCTGTGCTAAAGCAGGGATATCCTGAAAACCTGACCTGTTGGTGGGGCTTGCGGACTGGAGTTGAGCACCCCTGTGATAGCGGATACCACAGACTCGAGCAGGGGGGGTTGTTCTACATGTATTGGTGGCCCCTTTGGCAGTGGTGGGGCTCATAACTTTACATATTGCACAAGAAAGTATTTAGGGGGGCATAATGAATAACTAACTCTTATTGCTCAGACAAGCTCCTCTAATTGAAGGAATGACAAATTCACTTTTCTCCTCTTACTCATGTGGGTGTGACTTGGAGCACTTCCTCTCAGACCGTCCCTGGAGTCACGGTTTCCATCTCCAATGTAGATTTTGTTGTTGTTGCAAGTTATGATCCCTTTTAATGGATGGCCATGAGAGTTCTTGATCTATGAAATTGCAGTCTATAGGGCTGTGAAAACTCAAGTGTCTCCAATTTGCGCATCAGTCTTGCACTCACTACACTCATGAAAAGAAGATCAGAAGATAAACCCTTTGCTGCCAGATGAGCTTCTGGCTGAAAGCCTCTCAGCAACGAACATGTCATCCCTTTCGGTCCCCTTATGCCATCCCAGTAATGGCACAGAAGTCATTATACACATCGTCCTTTTGCCATTTTCTAACATTCCTTGGGCTGATTGCTGCTGTACACTTTTTGGCACGAAAAGGATTAATTGACAAACTTTCTGAAAGTTGCCAATTTATTTGTACTTTGAACAATCTAACTTTTGTAAAATCTCGCAATGAGTTTGCCAAGTACAGATCAAAAGAGGGAGAGAGAGTCCTATTTAGTGGAGTACCTATTAACTTACCCTTTGGAGACCTGTGGACACACCTGAGATACCTGGGGAATATGCCAACATAAACCATTTGAACATACTTTGCATATTTAAAGCAGCAGAACATGTTTGTTTTTTAATAGTTGGGAGGCAGGGTGTCTCCGGAGCTGAACCGCATTCATTTCAGCTCTGGGGATCCCCTGCTCCCTCAGATACTTTACCCGTAGGGTGTGCCGATAGCAACTCCGGAGGTTTAAAGGTCCTAGTCACGTGACCAAATAAGAAGCCACAAGGGATGGCGTCACGGCTTCCTATTGGCCGACGTGACGTGGGTCAGGCTGTCGTCTGCATAGATTATGCAGTTTTTACTCTAACTTACAGGTTTTAATGTAATATACCTGGGTTTTATCTTCTCTGCATACAATGCACAAATCCATGTGAACTGGTATCTGCTCACCTGCGTAATAAAGAGATTTTATTTTGATAGTCTGTGGCTTCCTATCCCTCTGCACACAGTAGGTAGGCCGTTCCGTTTAATGCATTATTGTCTAGTCAGCACAAAGTGGAAAGGTTTTTAAAGTGTGTCCGAATAAAAGCTATCAAAATCTGCAGAAGTTTCCTTTTTTTTCCCAAATCTTTTTTAGTGGAAATGATACAATTATATACATAAAATAAATTCCTTCATACGTAATACAGCTTGTTTCTTAGTTAAATAATTCTGCTTTGCTTCTGTACATTACACATATGGTAAATTCCCATTTTGTTCATTAATACAATAACAAATGAACTGTATAACGATGTAACTGTATATTGTCAACCGGTTTATATCACAGCTTTAAATCCTCTCCTCCAGGTGAGTCGCCCTGGTTTCTACTCCATGCAGATGTTTTCTAAGGCGAATGCATGTTATAATATTGCATGCTCACTCACCTCCTGCTCACCCACCTCCCATACGAGTCATCGTACCGTGTCTAATCCGCCATTCAAGTCAATGGCAGCTACCGAGTGGAATTGAGGTGAGAAAGCCCGTACAGGAGGTTAGAGAAGCTCGGCAATAGGCACATATTTACTGCCAAAAGACATCCTGTGGACCATTAACTTGAATGGGTTTGTAGGGGGCCTCCCTTTCCGGAAGATGTCTTGTAGCATAGCAGCACTTAGTGGATGTGGGCCAGATTCATTGCGTTCTCATTTCCTTGCATTGGCTCTTAATGCTGAAGAGGTTACAGGTCATTTGCATTCATATTCAACAGGAAAGTCTAGTTAAAGAATTGTGGTAATAATACTGTAAGGAATCGGGGAACACGCCCCCTGCGGCGTGCTCCCTCCTTACCTGCCGCATCTCAATTCCCGCTCTCCTAATAGAGCATGCACGCACCCGCGGTTCCCTACTCGTCCACGGAGCCCGGCCACCCCCGGTCGCGTCACACATTCTCTCACGCGTGGCGCGTACACGTGATGGCGTGCGCCGCCCTCCAGCTGCGAGTTAACTTCACGCCCCCTTGTGGCGTATTCTCTACCCATGCCTAGTTTCTCTGATGTCTCTCTGTATAGCATGCGCCGTCCTCTAGCTGCGAGTCAAGATTCCCTGTTGATTCCCTGTGTGGCGGGCGCTGCCCTCTTGCCTAGTTTCCCTGATGTCTCCCTGTATGGCGTGCGCCGCACTCTAGCTGTGAGTCAAGATCCCCTGTTGATTCTCTGTGTGGCGGGCGCTGCCCTCAAGCTGCGAGTCTACCTTCCTATGCATCGCTGCCCCTTAGTCTGTTGGATCGCTCGGAGTTCGATCCTTAAGAGGGGGGTACTGTAACGATGCGCGGAACACGCCCCCTGCGGCATGTTCCTTTTTTACCTGTTTACTTCTGCTTGCCGCCCTCTAGCTGCGAGTCAAGATCCTGTGTCTTTAAGGATTCTGAAGCAAGCAACACCATCTTGCTTTCTGGCAAATCCTGCCCTCTTCCTCCTGACTGGAAGTATGCCTCTCTTTGACTTTCTCTTTGCATTTAGTCTTTTGCTGCCTGCCCTGGTGCCTGCTAGTTTCCATCACACGCTGTTCCTGCCTGGACCTCCTTGGGACTTTACATATCGCCTTTGGTTTCCGGAAGACTGGGACAGTCATTCTTATACTACTGAGGTTAGTTTACCGTCGGGTAGTGTAGGTACCTGCTTAGTAGGGTTCACCTTGACGTGGTAGCAGGCTTATAATTCCTTGGCCAATGGATTAGACTAAGAACCCTTATGTTATGTTTAGTTTCGCTGCACCTTGCTGTTCTGTCACTATGCCTTTAAGAAGTCTGGACGTTCTCCAAGAAGCAATCCTTCTCTGGATGTTACCTTGTGCTCTGGACTCCATGCCCATGTTTCCTGGTTTCCGTTTCCAGACTCCTGTGCTGAAGCGTTGACTTCCAGCAACCCCCGCGTTGGCGCCTGAGAACGCGCGCACTCCCGTTCTGCTGTCAGAGCATGCGCGCACGTGCAGCTGGATCAGTCGCATCTCTGAGCTTGGCTCCGCACCTCCGGACGCGTCGCGCATTCTCATGCGCGCGGCACGGTCACGTGACTACGTGCGCCGATCCCCAGCTGCGCGGCAATTTACTCCCTTCGTACCCCCTGCGGCCTCCCCACCTCGCTAACGGGTCCTTCCCTTTCTCCCTGCGCTTGTGAAGAGAGCACAAGCGTGACAAATACATCTGTCCATCCCTAATTAAAATATCACAGTTAGCTAATATTAAAATACACATTTGTTTTTTGTTTTTTGCTCTGAAGCAAGTCCAGGAACGTACAGGACACTATGAAACACACAATGCTTATCGCTCTCCTAATTATTCTAATTAAAATATTCTTATCTCATGGTGCATAGGGTAGAGTTAACATGGACACAAAAATCCAAGTGGGGTAGAGACCCTCAATTGGACAAGAAACCCAAAATTGCACTCTATGAGAATAAAACACTCCGGTGTATCGTGTAAACCAGCACCAACTCGGCTGATCGGGTAGTATTTGATACTTATCTCTACTTACCCGTTTTTCTTGCCTTATGCCATTGTCCGATTTGACTTATATATATACACAGTTTGAATTACTATACATGCAGCTTGATGAATGGGGGACTACTTTATTCAGGGGATGATGGGTATACATGTATTTATATGCTGAAACACCAATCCTCTGTTCTACTTTAGTGTTATGATTCACTTACCCATCCTCGGAGCAGGGACTCCTTCCTTAATGTTACTTTTACAGTATGTCTGAAGCACTTATACCCATGATCTGTTATTTATATTTGTTATTTATATGACATGTATTACTACTGTGAAGCGCTATGTACATTTTATGGCGCTATACAAATAAAGACATACATACATACATACATACATACATTTGACGCATGTTACATTAGTCTGCATAAGTTACAATTTTTCAAGTGATTCGGATGAACCAGGGATACATTTCTTTACACCTTAAACGTTACTTTGTGTTTAGTATCTCCTGCTGTTGATATAATTTTCTATCGTATACCTTGTCAGGACTTTGGCTGACTATACCTCATTGCCCACCACCAGGTATTCTCTGAAGGGACATACCCTATAAGCTTTAGCATTGGCTTTCCCTATATGTGAATTATACCTGATGAGTGAGAGAGAACACTCTCTATTCTGGCCACCATTTACCGTATTTTTAAATACACCCTTATTTATACCCCACACTCCCTGATATTGCTCCCTCATGTATTTAATAAATTATTTTTTGTTTTGCGTCGTGTAGCACTTTTGGCTATCAGCCTGGGATATATTGTTTAGTCCCATTAAGTGTTTTATTCTCATAGAGTGCAATTTTGGGTTTCTTGTCCAATTGAGGGTCTCTACCCCACTTGGATTTTTTGTGTCCACGTACAGGACACTGCAAGTGAGACATTTACATGCCCTTCCCCACTCCCCACCTCTTATATATTACATCAGGGGTAGCCAGCCAACAGGTCAGGTGTCCAAGATATCCCTGCTTCAGCACAGATGGTGCAGAAAAGACTGAGCCACTGATTGAACCACCTGTGCTGAAGCAGGGATATCCTGAAAACCTGACCTATTGGTGGCCCTTGGGGACTGGAGTTGGCTATCGCGGTATTACACTATTTGCTTCAGCAATGGATCTAAAACACTCTGATAGCAGAAGGCTTTCAGCCAAAGTCCGCTCTTTTGAAACCTTCATCCATGGAGCAGACACAAGGTTTGACATTGAGTTGGTTCAGTGGACACAACAGGACGTATTCTGTTCACTTTATCCCTTGCTGCCCTTTGTCTGGAAAACAAAAGCTATAGCACATGCTTACACATAATACTTCCACAGAAACACACATGATTTTTTTTTTAAAGCTGAATATTTGATGATTACACAAGAAAAATGTGCTTTGTATTTGTTTAGCAGAGTGTTTTGGTTTCAACTAACCTGGCCAGGCACATGGAATGTAAAATAGTTTCTCCTTGTACAAAAGTGAACCAGTGAAAGTGACACCTTTAAACAAATACAATTGCTGCAATAGCTGCCTTTTTCATCTCTAAGCTTTTGTTATAAAATATTTTTTCAGTAAAACTTTCTATACAAATTAACCTGCAATTTGGGGGCGTTTTACTTTCTTTACATCCATCCTGCACACACAACTGTAATAGTCGATGTAGTCAATATCGTATGCAATAAGAAGCATGCATGCTGGCTTCCCTCCATGGAGTCTGAATGCTGATTAATAGAAGAAGAAATATTTCCAAACTGAACGATGGGATCTCTCCCATTACTCCTGTGTAGAGATGGGCACATTTTTTGTCTATTTTGGATCCGCAGCGGGTCGGCCGGTTCCGTCGGTCCGCGGAATTCGGCGGATCAACCGCAAAAAGGGCTATTCGCGTTTTGCGGAATTTAAAAAAAATTATTATTACCAATACGCTCCACAGATTTCGCAACTCGTGGAGTTGGCAACCCGTTGGCAATTCAACAAATCCGACCACGGTTTGTTATCCAATGGCAGTTTTTGATGAATCCGCGTGGATTAAAACCGACCAAATTCGTTCACGGGTTTTACAACGCGAAACGGATTTTGGATTACAAATGCGATAAAATCCGGGAAACTGATTTGAGACGATTCACCCATCTCTGCTCCTGTGCACAAATGGGAAGCAGATGACGGCAAGCAGACTTTTTGCCCCAGACATATGTATTCAGATCAGAGGATATGTACCCGCAGCCCCGAAGTGTTTTGAAATAGTACCCATGGCTCTTACTGGCAAGAGTTGATGGTTAACTTATTGTTACCTAACAGAGACTGTGTGCACATCACTTTAAAAGAAAAACATAACTTTCAATATACAGGGGAATACCGACACAGTACAGATAACAAAGATAACATTCAGAATTAGTATATACCTTTTAAAAAGGGAATATCTGCACCAGTGAGGTTGCCGTGGCGAGAGTAGAATAGAGATGGGAGCAGAAATGTAAATGTAGTGGGATAAATGAGGTTTAAAGGTCCGCAGGCCTGTCCCTATGTGGTAAGCAGGTACGGCGCTGCCTAGGGGCGGCAGGTCTGAGGGAGCAGCAAGAGGGAGAGAGTGACGGCACTGCTGCTTTCCTTTAAACCAGGGGTGGGGAACTTCAGGACCGAGGGCCGTATAAGGCCCCCGAAATCATTTGGTCTGGCCCTGCTAAGGCAACTGCTATAAACGGGGTCACGTTAATTTTAAAAAAAATGGCCGCCGCGCGCCCGATCGGGAGGTGGTGTGAGGCGCCGGCAGCTCTACACGATCCCCAGCAGCCACTGTACTAGCCCCAGCAGCCACCGTACTTCCCCCCGCACTCCCCCCGCAGCAGTCCCTGCACTTCCCCAGCAGCTCCCCCGCACTTACCCCAGCAGCTGCCCTACACGATCCCCCAGCAGCAGCAGCAGCAGCAACTACCAGAGGTAGGGGGTGGGAGGGGATCTGTGTGCCTATCTGTGTCTGTATGGCCCGTGAACGATGTTATAAATATCCAAATGGCCCTTGGCAGAAAAAAGGTTCCCCACCCCTGCTTTAAATACATGTAGGGTTGAAGCAGGGGGGCTCCGGGACCCCCTGCTTCCAGAGATACTTACCTCCATATGAGGTGCTGGTATTCTCCTGCTCAGATTTAAAGCCCCGGGTCACATGGGCCAATAGGAAGCCGCATAATGACTTCATGGCTTCCTATTGGCCCATGTGATGGGAGCTCTAAACCCGAGCTGGAGACACTGGCACCCCCTAAGGAGGTAAGTATCTCAGGAAGCAGGGGATTCCCCGAGCCGAAATGAACGGGGTTCAGCTCTGGTGCCCCCATACTTCCTACCTGGGGACGGGGGGTGTCCTTAATAGTGCTTGCCCAATAGTGGCACGTACCCCAGGGACGGGTATTAAATGAATTAATTTAATCCCTATAGATTATGACCAAATAACGTCATCTCCTGCAGTGATTCGTATGTTATTGGATCCCAAGGGTTATTGTGCGACATATAAAGGAATGTTTGCATTGATAATGGCAAAGTTATCCACCTCCTTGATGGAGGAAGCACACTAGGAAGGAAGCAACAGATTGTCAGAACATGTGCTATAGAGATTATGAAAGACTATGGTACAGCACTAAACTATACGCTAAAGTGAGCAACCTAATATCTACCCAAGGGTTAAAGCCCCGGTATGTGTGCATTTTCTTGACTTGCTACGGAATTATGCCTGCGTATGCTTATTTTCTATTTAAAAAAATGCTACCTCTTTAAAGGAGCACCCTTTTTCATTTAGAAGATATTCGTGTACAAAGGGTGGAGGGGAAGGCAGAGAGCCCCCCCCCCCCCCCCCACCTCATGTGAATATGATTTCTTAATGTGCATTATGCATGTAATATTGCCAACTTGACTATATTAGTATAAGACCTAAGCCCTATTTTGCATCTGACCCTGTTGTGTTCTGGTTCTCAGCAGCCCCATATTTTCCTGGAGCACTTGGGCTGGAGTATGGAGAATAGTATGATGAATGAAATTCAATTAACTTTATTATCTGTGTACAGTATGATTAATTCAAACTCAAGAGAGAAAAAAAGGGAGAGCACATTCAGTGCTATAGTAAAGATCCTCTGTGAATAGATGTTACAGAGACTGTGAGTGCTCAACTCCATTCTTCAAGTCAGGGTTTCAAGATATCCCAGCTTCAGCACAGGTGGCTGAGTCAGTCAGTCCCTGCCTCAGCATAGGTGGCTCAATCAGAGGCGCACTCTTCGACTGAGCCACCTGTGCTGAACATTCTAATCTGGTCTGTAACTGTTATATACACATGATACATATGATCTTTAACTGAGCATACGTCTTGTATATGATGTACTGTACATTATAACCCCTTTCACTCATTGTAACTATGTATTTGTAACCATGTATTTGTCATTATAACTCTGCGCCCAGTCCATACTTGAAAACGAGAGGTAACTCAAAATATATTACTTGCTGGTAAAACATTTTATAAATAAATAAATATCTAAGACATTTTGTCCATGTGTTCTACCCTAATTAATTCAACACCATTAACATGTTCCCCGATCTCTTAGTGAGACCAGCACTGAGATCAGAGGAGGTTTATATGGAGTAGGGGACCTCACTGGTTCACTTGCTATGAATTGTTTTAAAATCTGAAAGAAATCCTGTGCCACTTCAGGTGGAGCGTATGGCAGCTACCCGACTCCCGATCACCCAAAAATGTCCATCAAACACAGAGTTTAAAATGAATACAGGTGCAGAAGCACAAACGTGCAGAAGCACAAACGTGCAGAAGCACAAACGTGCAGAAGCACAAACGTGCAGAAGCACAAACGTGCAGAAGCACAAACGTGCAGAAGCACAAACGTGCAGAAGCACAAACGTGCAGAAGCACAAACGTGCAGAAGCACAAACGATGGAGCCACTCTATATACAGTGTTATAAGGGATGCACCAGCCAGTATGGGCTTACATCAGGCCTGCACAACATACGGGCCGCGGCCCGCCTAGCCTCTCTATGCGGCCCGCGATGACTCCGGCCGGGCGCCAGTTAATTAAATAAATTTAAAAAAAAGTTTAAAAAAATGGCGGCGATTCCCCGCGGCCCCGGCGCGCATGCGCAGGGCCCGCTCCCCCTCCCCTGCTCCCAACGTGGGACGGAGGGGGAAGTAGCAGCCAGCTCCTCCTGTGGCCTGCTTCCCGCGTCCCCCCGAGCTCACCTCCCGTAGCCCCCCCGAGCCCGCGCCCCCAAGCCCACCTCCCGGGCAGCTGCCGCAGGGATATCGGGGGCAGGAGGGGAAAGCGTCCGGCGGCAAGCTGCACCCACCCGGTAAAGGTAAGTCACTGTCACCCACCAAGTCACTGTCACCCACCAAGTCACTGTCACCCACCCAGTCACTGTCACCCAGTCACTGTTACCCTGTCACCCAGTCACTGTCACCCACCCACTGTCACCCAGTCACTGTCACCCAGTCAAACTGTCACCCAGTCACTGTCACCCACCCAGTCACTGTCACCCAGTCACCCAGTCACTGTCACCCACCCAGTCACTGTCACCCACCCAGTCACTGTCACCCAGTCACTGTCACCCAGTCACTGTCACCCTGTCACCCAGTCACTGTCACTCACCCAGTCACTGTCACCCAGTCACACTGTCACCCAGTCGCCGTCTCCCACCCAGTCGCCGTCTCCCACGCAGTCACCGTCTCCCACCCAGTCACTGTCATTCACCCACCCAGGCAGGCAGTCACATCTCTTTTGTTGAAAATATAAAAATAAACAGGTTGCATTGTAATGTTTTTTTCTGTGTCACAATAAGAAAACAGTTAAGTAAAAGTTGCGCGCTATAAGATATTTTTTCCTGGTAGGTGCGCTATGGGTTTGGGGGGAGGGGGGCCCTGCTCCTTTCATTTGTCCCGGGCCCATGATTTCTGTTGGCGGCCCTGTGGGTGATGTGAGGTGCAGAGGGGGAGAGGGTGATGGGTGATGGAAGGTGCAAGGGGGGGGGGGTGATTTGAGGTGCAAGGGAGTGATTTGAGGTGCAAGGGGGGTGATTTGAGGTGCAGGGGGGTCATTGGAGGTGCAAAGGGGGTGATTTGAGGTGCAAGGGAGGTGATTTGAGGTGCAAGGGGGGTGATTTGAGGTGCAAGGGGGGTGATTTGAGGTGCAGGGGGGGTCATTGGAGGTGCAAGGGGGGTGATTTGAGGTGCAGGGGGGGGTCATTGGAGGTGCAGGGGGGGGTCATTGAAGGTGCAAGGGGGGTGATTTGAGGTGCAAGGGGGGTGATTTGAGGTGCATGGGGGTGATTTGAGGTGCATGGGTGGGTGATTTGAGGTGCATGGGGGGTGATTTGAGGTGCAGGGGGGTCATTGGAGGTGCAAGGGGGGTGATTTGAGGTGCAAGGGGGGGGGTCATTGGAGGTGCAGGGGGGGTCATTGGAGGTGCAAGGGGGGTGATTTGAGGTGCAAGGGGGGTGATTTGAGGTGCATGGGGGGTGATTTGAGGTGCATGGGTGGGTGATTTGAGGTGCATGGGTGGGTGATTTGAGGTTCAAGTGGGGAGAGTGATGTGAGATGCAAGTGGGGAGAGTGATGTGAGGTGCAAGGGGGAGAGTGATGTGAGGTGCAAGGGGGGAGAGTGATGTGAGGTGCAAGGAGGGAGAGTGATGTGAGGTGCAAGGAGGGAGAGTGATGTGAGGTGCAAGGGGGGAGAGTGATGTGAGGTGCAAGGGGGGAGAGTGATGTGAGGTGCAAGGGGGGAGAGTGATGTGAGGTGCAAGGGGGTAGAGTGATGTGAGGTGCAAGGAGGGAGAGCGATGTGAGGTGCAAGAGGGGAGAGGGATGTGAGGTGCAGGGGAGGGTGTGATGTGTGTGCTGTGCAGGGGGGTATTGTGTGTTTGATGTAGAGGGGGAGTATTATGTGTGTGGGTGAGGGGGAGAGATGGGGGTATGAGAGATAGATGGGGAGTATCGCAAAGGTTGATAGTGAGGGGTTCTGGGGGAGATGTGAGGATGATGATGAGGGGTGCTGGGGGAGATATGAGGATGATGATGATGATGATGAGGTGCTGGAGGAGAGATGATGATGGTGATGATGATGATGATTTTACCCGTGCGGCCCAATTTTTTTTTTTCCTTGGAGCAGTTCGGCCCTTTTCACTTTACGAGTTGTGCAGGCCTGGCTTACATGAACCACTCCCTGCCTCTTCACTTGACCTGAATGGACATATCTGGGTATAGTGAGCAGGTGGCAACCTGTGTGGAGAAACCACTGGACACAATTTGTGATGTATCTGCAAGTGTGATATATTTGTATTGTGCATGACTTGTGTAGTTTAAATACGTTTCCCAATTGTGAAAGACTGACTAGAAAGTGGGGAAGTGATATGCGCCTGAGAGAGAGGTTAAAATTAAAAAGCTGCATTGAGAAGGTGTAGAGAAATTGTGGGATGTGTGGATGACTTTATTGGTAACCCAACCACGGAGTGATGGAGGATGACATTAAATCTGGCCAAATTCAGGGCATATCAATTGTGAAGGCTTTTCAATAAGGAAGCATACGCATCCTGCTAAGAATAGTTTAAAAGCATAACATCTAAAGATAAATGGAATAATAAATATGTTTTAATTGGGCTCTTGTTTGCGCTGCAGCTATTAACTCCCTCCACTTCATGGTGATATCACTAATACATGTGCACAGGAAATGAGCCGATAACTTAACCACAGTTTACATACTCGTGAAGGAAATTGTTCCATGTTCATAAAAACCAATACAAAAATGCTATTAAAAATATAGCTAGTGTAATACACAGCTAGTAAACTGCAAAAAAAATTACATTAAAACTGAGTGCTTTTACTACGCAAGGGATATATCTTATTTTTATTTATATAGTTATGCCATTTAAATATGATGCATTTTATAAACTATAGTCAATATTATAAATATGTAATGAAATTATTTACGACTAACGCCTTTCCTTTCTCAAATAACTGCCATCTCTGTCTTCTGTGCTTCTAAACCTTCCTCCTGTAGAAAGAGTAATAAAAAATAATTCATGCTCGAGCTTTACTTCCATGAGAAATATAGATGTGAAAACACTGAAGGTATGTGCTGATTAAAAATTAATAGGGACTTGTTTTCCTTCATTATTAGAACTCATATTCACCTAAACCCCACCGTAGGGAGCAGATTTTTCAGAGACTTATTATTGTAAAAATGCAATAATAAACATACCAGCATAGACTGTTTAAAGCAGCAATGCTGCTATTGAATAGCTACTTTATTTTACAGTTTATAGCTAAAATGGAGCAGCATATGCGCCTACAATGCAAGTTATAAACTGCAGGGTGACAGCCCTATTAACTCCCAGCGGCCAAAGTGCCAAAACAGCGGTCTATGCATTATCTCTTAAATTGAAATACATGTCATCCAGTGTAATCCTAACATATCTTTATGTATGTATGTATGTCTTTATTTATATAGCGCCATTAATATACATAGCGCTTCACAGTTACTACACGTGGCAATCATATAAATAACAAATAATACAAATAACAGAACATGGGAATAAGTACTTCAGACATAAAAATTAACATTTAGGAAGCGGAGTCCCTGCTCCGAAGAGCTCACAATCTAATTGGTAGGTAGGAAGAACGTACAGAGACAGTAGGAGGGCATTCTGGTAAGTGCATCAGTCTTTGACTGAACCTCTGAGCCACGTGTTGAAGCAGGGATATCCTGAAAACCTGACCTGTGGCTTGGGGACTGGAGTTGAGCACCCCTGCTCTATAAAGTCCCTGCTCCGAAGAGCTTCCTAAATACAGGTTTTGTCAATATGTATTTTTAATTGTTGACATCATTGAACATTGATTAATATATTAAGGTCCAGATTTACTAAGCAGCACTGACACACCTTTGCACACCTACAGGTCTACTCACGTGAATGTAGAAAGTTTACCACCATTAAGAATATCTGGACCTTCAGTGTTGGTATGCAATGGAATGCTTTGTTCCTAAATGTGTCAGACTCCTCTGGTAGGGAATGGATTTCACCAGAATATGCATTATGCAGCGCTAGGCTGCATCTACTGAAAAGTGCAATTTCTTCAAATAATCACTTGGAGCACAGCTGCCCTCTTCTGGATTACTGAATTAATGTGGCTAAAATGCTATCACCTGAGGGACACTGAAATTGGTAAGTGATTTACATATTATCACACACAGAAGTACAGGAACCTGCAATTTGGGGATGGGGGGGGAAGAGCTTACTTTTTAACCTCTATATATATATATATATATATATGTAACCCTGCTTCCCCCCCCCCCCAGACTCTACGGTGGTCTCTAGGGTCCATGGGGGCTGGTTACATGCGGTGTGGTGCGTACCTGTTAGGAACAGGAGGGCCTGAGCTTCCCGCGGTGTTGTGGGGGAGCCAGGACCGGGCTTCTGGGGTGATAGCCTCCATGATCTCTTAGTGGTGCAGCGCCTCCATTTTCTATACTCCCAGGGTAATGGGACAGGACCGGTATAGAAGAACCCCTCAGGTCCCAGGGTTATACTCTCCAAATCACACACAGTTTTTACGGATGAAGAACAGTCTCTTTATTTGACAGAGCAACGATATCCCAACGATAAGGCTTCCAGCAGCCGCAATACAATCGCCAGGACGAGGTACACACCGCTCACCTCCGCCCAAAGGCTTCCTCCTCTCCTTCCCTCCAAGTCACTCTTCCGACAGGATGGTCTGAGCTAGGGCTTCAATACCCCGTGGCCCACCTCCGAGGCTAGCCTCGAGGTGGGCCTTGAATTCTCCCCCCATCACCCCTGGCAGTGGGGTGAGGGCATTGGTCCACCAGTCTATAATTCTATCAGCTCTACTTATAGACGCTGATCGTTTCAGTTCCTCTCGCTCTCATCCGGCACGCTCCGCCTGGGAGCCCGGAGCCTCCTGATACTCCTCGGACCGTTCCGCAGGATTCGTGGCTTACGGCCTAATACTCAGCAGCTCTAGACTCTCGATATCACTCCTCACTCGAACTCTTCCTAAGCTACTCTCTCTTCCGAAGGACCATCAAAAGAGAGGAACACAGCACAAAAGCACAGAAGAAGAACAAGACCCACACTCACCGGAGTTGGCTGCTAAATATAGAGCTAGCCCCTCCCCTCATGGTGTCAGCAGAGCCTCCCCTCTTGCTCACGCCTGCAGCAGAGTCCAGGCCGGCGTCTACCACTCAGGTTAGGGCTATGAAGGGGGAAAACCCATGATGATTACTGGCGCCTGATCTTAACAGGACTTATCAAAATAGAAGGAAGATAGGTATAGCCTGAGCTGTTTACAGGGGGCTACATATATATCACTCATAGTGATTTGTAACCTCTGAAGTAACAGCATTGGCTGACATACTATTTAAAAGGGAGCGGTATGGTGTCTGATTTTAGGAGAGTCTGATGCCACGTAAGTCATCCATTGCTATGATTCAAAATTTCTATGAAAAAAAAGACATGTGTTATGTGCAAATTGCATGTGTAATATTGTGCAAATTAATATCTACGCAGGTGGTAGGTGTATGTGCAAAATGTGAGTCAAATTTGCATGAAAAGTTGTATAAATCTGCTTATTTCAACTACAAGCTGAAGTTTATTCTCTCAATCACTCTGAGGATTTCTGGAACAGAGTACTGGGGACGCTAAGAAGGAAAGCTTTTCTATTGCATGGCTCATTTTGCACTTATTTTTGCACATACACCTACCACTTATGTAGATATTAATTTGCACAATATTGGATTTGGATCCAAGACTCACTGCAGTGACGTTGGATTTGGATTAGGGCGGCGTTCCTTACCTTCTCCGGTACACGGAGTATACTGCTGAGGTTGCTGCAATCCCTCTACACCAGACGATTTCACCGGAGTCACCTGGTTCCTGGCTGGCTGGCTGGCGATTGAGTATAACTCATAACTGCTTTAAATTCCGTTTTGTTGTGAGTGTGTTTTTTAACCATCTACTCCATAAATATTTTGTTATACTTTTTTACGCTATGAGTGCCTTTTTTGTCTTTTTAGATATCTTCAAGGAAGTGGTGTTCCCTATATTCGGGCTGCAGAGACTCTATTGGATAGCATTTGGAGTTACATTCGGATTTGTATTTGATCTGGACTTTATTTTTTATTTTCAATTAATATTTTATTACACAGTCTACTTATTTTATTTTTTTACCTTTCATTCTTTAAATTTTTGTGTGTAATAGTTCTGTACAATATAGTTTTCATCATTGTTTGCTTTTTATACATATAGTGGGTTCAGGTTGGCGCCATATTTTTTCTTTTGTGTATAGATATATAGATATATATATATCTATATCTCTATCACGCGTTCCTGGAGGTATTAGTGGTGCTGCAACATTAACGGCAAAGTAAGTCAGAAGACACCGAACAATACACGTTTTATAAATACTTACATATTCTGAGAATAATCGCAAAATACAATTTGTTCAAGTACTTGTACAAATGCATAAAATGTGAATTAAACCGAATGCAGGAGGAAATATGATTATATAGCAACATTGTGAAATTAATGATCTTACACATGATCTAATTCTAAGCTAGTCGGCTGTGTTCTGTAATATTCATTTCAACTGTGATTTTTAGATGAAGTAATTACAGGTAATGTTTACAATGATTAGCAGTTGTTTGATACTAAAGTGGATCTTTTATTGCCTAATTAACCCCTATACTGCCAGAGGAGCCTGTAACATTGCTTTGCATCCTTTGGCTGCGTCCATGGTATGGCAGACCGCGCGGCAAACAGACTGCCTAAAGGCAGTATTCGCGTCTATGCGACTAGCGGGCACGTGTGCGTGGAAGCGGGCGCGCATTGCACAAGAAATCAGTTTAAACTGATTTCTTGGCGCGACAGGCCGGTAACGTAAGCGGTTCGCCCAATGAGGGCAAACCAGCTCTGTGATGTCACTGGCACGCCATCAGACACACCCACGGATGGTGCTCGTACCACGGCCAGGCCCTCAGCCTCCGCACGGGAGAACTTACTATGTCCGCAGCCATAGATAGCACCCAAATCCACGTATTGTAGCAATGCATGTTCAGTTAATGTTTCAACTCTACAATGCTATGTACCATACTTTGTACAGCAAAAATTATATAAATCAAACTTAATTTAACTTCAAAGGTTAAAATCAAACATCCTTTTCATTGGCTGAGCAATGTATTCTGTTAAAAGGTGTTTAATAAAGCAGTAAAGTTTGATGTTAACCTTCTTGCTGTCACAATACCATAACATGGTTTATGGCATTTCTAGTATTGTGGCGTTCAAATATTAACTGAACTGGCTTTGCACAGCTTTCGGTATGGATTATTGTGCTTCACAGTTCATAATGCCTGGGTTCCCTCTAGAGGATTTAGCTACAGGTGTTGGAGGATTGCAGGCTACAAGAAATTATTCTAGCATTAATGCAGCTGCATGGCCCCTGAGGTTTAATTACATCACACAATGAACTGCATGTGCCGTAATATTCAACTTCTTTGTTGCCAGAGATGGCAGCATTGTGGTGGTAACATTGGGATTATATGTCCGTGCTTATCCTTTCACTCCCAGTCCCCTCCCATTGAAGACTCAACAGCAAGATGTCAAACTTGTATCTTGTCACTATCAAACAATGCATAATTTATTATTTCATAATAAAAATGCCAAGTGGATGTACATAAATACCATCACTTCTTAATAAGAGCCAAAACTTAATATGTAACAAAAGCAGATATTCTCTACTAGCAGATTAGATGCTCCCACAATCACATAGAGCAGTGTTTTTCAACAGGGGGTTCTCCATACACCCCTAACCAGTTCCCTGAAATGTTCAGGTAATTTGGAAATTGCACCAAATACGGAACACTTTACAATGCGTCTGATCTCAGATGCGCTATTAGAGATGGTTGGGGTTGCCCAGAATTTCACATTATAACTATAAGGTCCCTTAAAAAAAAAAAAAGGAAGTTGGAAACCACTGCTGTAGAGAAAGGAAGGAGACGTATTTAGTTTGTCGCAGTTTCCACACATCTTAGAACCTTGTTTCTTTATCTTGCAAGTCTGTCCGAAGTTAAAGGGCTTCTACTATATCAGCTTCATTTTCTGCCTGTGCTTCCTCGTCTGCTACGACTGTATTTCCACCATCCGCTGTATCAGGGGATACCTCAGTATCCTCTACAACTGCCCGGTCCTTTTCAGAAGCTGCAATCTCTTCTGACCTTTCCTCCCCTCCAACGGCTGCATCAGAGCTGGATCCCGCTATGTTCTCTCCGTTCTTCTGTAGATTGAAGACAGGACAATTCAAGCCTAAATATGAATTATGCTATATTCTCTATATACACAAATATTCAGCATATAACTAGTTAAAATAAGTAATTTAGAATTAAGTTAGAAATTATATTGGAAAATGATAAGATACCCCTGCAAAGATAAGAAGTTAAGTCAGTCTAAAGACAGGCAGATGTAGACATGCATTATGCGATTTAAGAAACTTGGTATGTTTAATGTCTGCTGAGTTGAATAGTATATGATTAAGAGTTTGGAATCAAGGTTAAATACTTAGAAAGACAATACAATATAGATGGTTATTAAAAGATAAGGAACATAGGATTAACTATAGTTACTTAGTGACAGAACAAAGAAGGGTCTTCTAAATCAGTACATATGTCTAAATGAAGGAACATTGCTTTAAACGTTGATGATTGACTAAGAACATTTTGAGCTGATACTGAGGAAAAAAAGGTGATTGCTATGTTTAGACTGCTTGAGGAAAAATGTATAAAGATTGCATTTGGATTTATAGAATCAGAATCATTTAACACCCAAGCTAAGAACAACCAAGCTAAATATTATCCACTCTAACTAAATTCTATATGCCTGAATGATGTAACTGACTGCAATTATGCTGTAAAAGATGTTTTCTATTGTCTATTAATAAATTGAGAAAAGAAGCGGATCATGGACTATTTGAAAGGTGGGACATTTATTTGCACCCATCTAATGAGCAAATCTTCATACATCTTCCTCTGTTTCCTTCACAGCTGCCTCGGCAGAAACCACCTGTCCCGTATCCTCACCCCCCGAAGGTACCTCCAGAGACTTCCGGTTACCAGCCTTAGTACATGTGGAAGTAAAGGGTTTTAGTTTTTTGGGTAACACAAACAAAATATTATTTTAAAGCACAACACTAGTGAATAGCATTAACCAAATAACCAAGGTATAGTTAATGTTGTTGATAAAAAAAACCTCCTGCAATTAACATGCTTTACTCATCTGCAGCACATTGTACACCAGTCTGTTAATAAATGGGTAAACCAGGGGTGCTCAATGCCAGTCCTCAAGCTTCCCAAAGAGGTCAGATGTTCAGGATAACCCTGTGTCAGCACAGGTGGCTGACTTAGTCCCTTCGTCCGCACAGGTTGCTCAATCAGAGGCTCAGTCAAAGACAGCCACCTGTGCCGACACTGGGATAGCCTGAAAACGTGACCTGTTGGGGAGGCTAGAGGACTTGTGTTGAGCACCCCTCGGTTAAACATTAACTTAAAATCAGAAAATAAATATGAGAACTGTTTACGACTAAGCAAATTGCCCTCTTTAAAATCCCACACGTCAATCTTTATTTATTTATAATGGAATTAAATTCGCACTCATTTGATTTCGAATGTATTTTGACCATTTTCTCCGCAGTCTAGATGATTGAGGGTTTCTTATCTGATGAATACTCACAGCCCCTGCCAGGCTCTCGTCGGTTTCCTCCACAGTCGCCAGATGTGGTGCCCCATACTTCTCAGTAAGTTCCGCTATTGTCTTCTGCGGAGGCTCCTCTATAACCTGTCTCTGGAATCCAATCACAAGAATTCCCGATTATCCCCAATTCCCATGAGACTTGGGCACGGAGTCACTAGAAGGTCAATAAATTTTCATTGTCTGTTTTAAAGCCATTTTTATTTATTTAATCAATCTATTCACTAAAGCCGGTAAAGTTATTTTTAACACAGTGTATACAAATGGACATTTAAATGACTAGTTAATATAACACTTCTTATTCACTAAACGCCGATAGCGACTAACCCAGGTTTGTGTTGTCTATCTAAATAATGGTCACTATATACATAGGCAAGGTAAGACTGGCCAATCTAGAACAGGTGATAACAATACACAACAACAAATGTAGAACATATTACCCTTTACACTTCCCCTATGATGTACCTGGAATGGGGCTTGGCACACCAGACGCCTAAATGAAGTAACCAGGTACGTCAGTGAAATATTACTTTTCCAGGAGCTGATTGGGCTGGAGTGGTCGGCCTGATTGAAACGTAAGTGGAGCCCCATCCACTTCTGTAACCATTAGCCGACGGCGGTGGCAGTCATGTGACCCGGTTATACTCTGGTGCTGCCAGACCTCCGGCACAGTAAAGGCTAATATATTAATCCCTTGGTAGACCAAGTGGCTAGCTGGCTTCTTTGGCTACAAAGTGGTTCACATTTGCACATATGGATGTTATGTTTTTTGTAGGGTTATTGTACCTCAAACACACACACTCAGCCCCTATAAGCTCAGAACCCAAACCCACCACATTATATATTTGTGTCAAAGAGGAGTGTGACAGATTGTGACCTCACGTAATACAAAAAGCCTCAGTACTACATCCAATATGAAAACATATATAGTTAAATACTTATCTGCTTATCTTTTCAGAAGTGTGAGTCATTTAGTTCAATTCTTTGGCCAAAGCACTTTAAGCCTGCAAGCCACACCGAGGTATCCCGTGTCTTGCAAGTTCTAACACTACAGCACCCAGGGCTGACGACAGGGGGGTGGGGGGGGCAGCCGGGACTTCTGTCCCGGGCCGGTCAATCAAGGGGGCCCACCCCCCCTGCTGGAGACACGACTATTGCCTGCAGGCAATAAGGGGCCTCCCCAGGCCCCCTCAGGAGGGCTCTCCTCTTCCCCAGGCCCCCTGTGCAGGGCACTCCCCTTTGCTGGTCGAGACCCATCTGGAAGGAGGGATTGCCCGGGCTCTCATTCTGCGGGCCTCAACCGGGCTTGCAGGCTCAGCCGAGGGCCCCAGGTAAACCCACTATGCTCCAGGCCCAGTACCTCCTTTTACCTCATCCCCAGGCTCAGTACCCCCTTTTACCCAAGGCCCAGTAGCCCCTTATACCCTCATCCCTAGGCCCAGCACCCCCTACATCTGCCCTCACAGTCCTAGTACCCCTTTATACCTCCTCCCCAGGCCAGTACCCCCTACATGCCCAGTACTCCCTTATGACTCCCGCCCCAGGCCTAGTACCCCCTTCCCCCCCGCCCCCAGGACCTCCTTATACCCTCCCCGAAAGAATCCCCTTATACCCTACCACCAAGGACCTCCTGATACCCCCCACCCCAGACCCATTACCTCCTTATTGCTCCCCATGTCCATTATGTCCTTATAATCCCCCCCACCCCCCAGGTCCATTACCCCTTTATAATCCCCCCACTCCCTGGTCCATTATATCTTTATAAACCCCCCCCCCCAGGTCCATTTAATTTTTTATAATCCTCCCTCGTCAGTGCATTACCTCTTTATAATGCCCCCCCAAAATCCATTACCTCCGTATAATCCTCCCAGGTCCATTACCTCCTTATAATCCCCCCCCCCCAAGTTCCATGACTTCATTATAATACACCCCCCCTCATGGGGGGGGGAGCACTGCAACATATGTTTGTCCTGGGCCCAATGATTTCTGTTGGCGGCTCTGACTGCTCCCACAAAAGGCTGTGAATTACCAGTCTACCAAGACAGTTCTCCTTAGGCCTGGGACGAGTGTTCCCCACCAGCAGGGGAATCCTCCCGAGCCAGTCCCAGTCTCCCCTCATGGCACAGCTCATTACACGCTGTGACGCGTCAGCCGCTAGGGGATTCAAGAGAATTGTAATCCCAAGCGTCGACGCGTCACGTGGTGTGGCTGTTAGCCAATGAGGAGGGGAGGCTTTGGGAGGAGTGGAGGCTTCGGGGAGCGGGGAGGAGAGTGTGGAGGGAAAGCAGCGTGAGTGTCTGTCTGTGTGTCTGAGTGCCTGTGTGTGTGTATGTGTGTGCCTGAGTGCCTGCCTGTGTGTGTGTGCATGAGTGTGTGTCTGTGTGTGCCTGAGTGTGTGTGTGCCTGAGTGTCAGCGTGTGAGTAGGGCAGCTTGCAGCAGCTCCCTCCTGCAGCCCGGGAGCCCGAGCCCGTGGAGGGGGGGAGGAGGGGTAGCAGGTCCCTCCGCTTAAACCACGCCCCCTCCACTTATACCACGCCCCTCCCTCCCACTCCAGCCCGGGCTCCCTACAGACCGCATACCGCGGTCTGTGTCTGTCAGCGCCCCGCCTGTCTGCAGTGCGGGCGCGCTGACTGAGGGAGCGGGGCCTTAGCCTTAGAGAGGTTATGAGAGCTTTTTGTGGGTGCAGCAGTGTTAGGGCTTGGAAGAGAGGGGATACCTTGGTTTGGTTTGCAAGCTTAAAATGCGTTGGCCAAATAATTAAACTAAATGACCCTCACTTATGAAAAGAAAGAGAGATTTAAGAGTATTTAACTATATAATTCTTCATATTGGATGTAGCACTGAGGCTGTTTGTCTTTTGCAGTATTATTTTAGGTTAACCCCTTTGGTGCTTGAATGCAATGCTTTGCAATGCACAGGTAGCCTTAGCCATCATAAGGATTAAAGATACTGTACTACTAATGTGGAGGATTTGTAAAAAATTCTACTACGTAACCATACAGAAAAATGTATTATAACACACACACCATTATTCATGTATGCAAATTGCATAACTCATTAATGAATAAATAACTCTTAGTTAATATGGTGGTAATTCCAAAGACTATTGCTGTCATCCTCAAATTTTAATGCAGCTATAGCGACATTTAGGTAATCTAGCCCTTAGTTCACTCGCTCTGTAGAAAGTTAGCTGCTACAAACTTGTACATTATGAGATCTACATAACACCAAGGCCCTGTGGTCAAAAACCATATTTATGGAACAAAGTGGTGAAATTCTCATTAAAACACGGACTGGTGTATAAATCTGATTAACAAATGAATAGTTGGTATTATATACAAACAAGTAGTTCCGTTACTTTTGGAACATATTGCAATGATAACAACAATACATTTGTTTTAGGAGATCAGTTTCAAAGCGAAAGGCTGCATATCCCATTGCAGAACTCCAAACCACCCTTTGGTAACACTAGAACATTGAGAGCATTGGCCCTTACCCTCTGCTGCTCTTCCATTTTCTGCTGAATGAGAAGCTCTTCTTGTTTTAGTTTTGCGATAATCTCTAATTCACGGCGGGCCTCCTCCCGCTCTCTCTCCAGCTCTTCCCTCTCCAGCCTCCTCTGCAAAAACCAAGAAACACAGACACATTATAAAAAAAAAGGCACGGTGTAATGCAACTGATCCAAAATGAACCCCGAATTACTTATTAAACAACAATTTCAGCATAGTTAGACACTCAAATAGGTGTGAAACTGTTACAAGTTTGCCCCTTTTATGTCGGAAAAAAAAAGCTGCGACCGTGTCAGAGTTCATAGGCCTTTTTAATCTAGACCAGGGGTGTTCCACTCCAGTCCTCAAGACTCCAGCATAAGGAGCGAGTTACCAGGGGTGCTCAACGCCAGTCGTCACCCCCCCCCCCCACCCCCCAACAGGTCAGGTTTTCAGGATATCCCCGTTTCAGCACAGCTGATGCTGTCGAACAGCCTCTGAGCCGCCTGTTTTATTCAGTATCCGGTTTTATTTATTGTTGTAACTTCTTCTTAGAACTTAGCATTTAATTAGATAATTATTAGATATTATTCCATCATTATTTCTGATATGAAATGGTATCCGTTTTCCCTAACCCCAGACTCTGAAGATGGCATTCAAGGGCTATATTTCCAGAGTATTACATCATGGAAAGGAAAGTGTGATTGTACAGACTATTTTTTTTTTTAGGAAATATCAACAAAAACCATGTTTTTCAAAATAGAGTACCAGCTCTCATACCTTTAATGCAAAGTAGCCGCTGATTTTTAACATACCTTTTCATATTCATCTAAATTGCTCCGGTACTTATAAATCCAGAGTGCTAGATACTCTATGGGATCCATTGGTCTTCTCTCTGCAACCTCAGCCAGTCCTTCAGACAGACATTTCCCTAGACATCTCTTCAGGTATTCAGAATCCATCCCCATGTTCCAGACTGGTGGAATCAATAGCATACAGTGAATATACGTCCCTGTAAGGAGCAGTGTAAATTGAGAAAAATATATATATATATACATGCAGATGAGCATACAGTTGTATTTATATATATATATATATATATATATATATATATATATATATATATATATGCAAATATAGCTGTATGCTCATCTGCATGTCTTAGGCAGGTCTGCAACCCCGCCTTTCCCCATTATCACCCAGCATACAGCACTTCCACTGCAGCAAGGGATTCTGGGAAATGACATGCAAATGAGCACACAGTGTCACTTTTTGCCTCAATAACCATTTTTAACATGGTTCCCTATAGGCTTAAGCTTGCTGCATGGTCACAGCTTTGAGCACAGCCAGGGTTAAGGTGCATACCCAGAAAACCACCCACAGACAGCTGTTTCAACCTTGATGGGTCTCATCAGTGTGGGGTTGATTTTACTGGGAATGCAAGAGAGGCTATGGGATAGGCTAAACCATAATACTGAGTTAAGTTATGGTGAGTAAAAAAAGTGAGTAAAAAAAGTGAGGGAACCATGTTAAAATGGTTATTGAGGCAAAAAGTGACACTGTGTGCTCATTTGCATGTCATTTCCCAGAATCCCTTGCTGCAGTGGAAGTGCTGTATGCTGGGTGATAATGGGGAAAGGCGGGGTTGCAGACCTGCCTAAGACATGCAGATGAGCATACAGCTATATTTGCATATTTGCTTTCCTGTGGAGGGTTTTTGTCACTTTTTTTACTCACCATAACTTAACTCAGTATTATGGTTTAGCCTATCCCATAGCCTCTCTTGCATTCCCAGTAAAATCAACCCCACACTGATGAGACCCATCAAGGTCAAAACAGCTGTCTGTGGGTGGTTTTCTGGGTATGCACCTTAACCCTGGCTGTGCTCAAAGCTGTGACCATGCAGCAAGCTTAAGCCTATAGGGAACCATGTTAAAAATGGTTATTGGGGCAAAAAGTGACACTGTGTGCTCATTTGCATGTCATTTCCCAGAATCCCTTGCTGCAGTGGAAGTGCTGTATGCTGGGTGATAATGGGGAAAGGCGGGGTTGCAGACCTGCCTAAGACATGCAGATGAGCATACAGCTATATTTGCTTTCCTGTGGAGGGTTTTTGTCACTTTTTTTACTCACCATAACTTAACTCAGTATTATGGTTCACACACACACACACACACACACACACACACACACACACACACACACACACACACACACACACACACACACACACACACACACACACACACACACACACACACACACACACACACACACACACAATCATCAGTTCCTTAGGTCTTAAAATTAGGTAAATACAACCTCAGATGAACAACAACAACACATGACATATTACACTGTGTCATGATTTATTTAACAAAAATAAAGCCAAAATGGAGAAGCTGTGTGTGAAAAACTAAGTACAGTACACCCTTACTGCTCCCATAGGAATTAAGATGCTAAGTAGCAGACAGGTGCTGCTAATCAAATGCCTTTGATTTATTGATCATAAGCAAGTGTGACCACCTCTATAAAAGCCAAAGTTTTAGCAGTTTGCTGGTCTGGAGCATTCAGGTGTGTGTTAACACAATGCCAAGGAGGAAAGACATCAGCAATTATCTTAGAGAAGCAATTGTTGCTGCCCGTCAATCTGGGAAGGGTTATAAGGCAATTTCCAAACAATTTAAAGTCCATCATTGCACAGTGAGAAAGATTATTCATAAGTGGAAAACATTGAAGACAGTTGCAAATCTTCCCAGGAGTGGACGTCCCAGCAAATTCACCCCAAGGTCCGACCGTGCAATGCTCAGAGAAAATGCAAAAAAAAAACCAAGTTACATCTCAGACTCTACAGGCCTCAGTTAGCATGTTAAATGTTAAAGTTCATGACAGTACAATTAGAAAAAAAAGACTGAACAAGTATGGTTTGTTTGGAAGGGTTGCCAGGAGAAAGCCTCTTCTCTCTAAAAAGAACATGGCAGCACGGCTTAGGTTTGCAAAGTTGCATCTGAACAAACCACAAGACTTCTGGAACAATGTCCTTTGGACAGACGAGACCAAAGTGGAGATGTTTGGCCATAATGCACAGCGCCATGTTTCGCGAAAACCAAACACAGCATATCAGCATTAACACCTCATACCAACTGTCAAGCACGGTGGTGGAGGGGTGATGATTTGGGCTTGTTTTGCAGCCACAGGACCTGGGAACCTTGCAGTCATTGAGTCGACCATGAACTCCTTTGAATACCAAATTATTCTAGAGTCAAATATGAGGCCATCTGTCCAACAGCTAAAGCTTGGCCAAAATTGGGTCATGCAACAGGACAATGATCCCAAGCACACCAGCAAATCTAAAACAGAATGACTGAAAAAAGAAAAGAATCAAGGTGTTGCAATGGCCCAGTCAAAGTCCAGACCTCAACCCGATTGAAATGCTGTGGCTGGACCTTAAGAGAGCTGTACATAAAAAATGCCCACAAACCTCAATGAACTGAAGCAACGTTGCAAAGAAGAGTGGGCCAAAATTCCTCCACAACGATGTGAGAGACTGATAAAGTCAAACAGAAAACTATTACTTCAAGTTATTGCTGCTAAAGGTGGTTCTACAAGCTATTGAATCATAAGATATACTTAGTTTTTCACACATGGCTTCTACATTTTGGTTTTATTTTTGTTAAATAAATCATGACAGTGTAATATGTCATGTGTTGTTGTTCATCTGAGGTTGTATTTACCTAATTTTAAGACCTGCTAAGGAACTGATGATTGTTATTATGTCCTGATTAGTGGTGTACCGAGTACCCGGAATTACCCGGTACCCGGCACATTTCCAGTTACCCGGACATTACCCGGACCCGGCAACTGAGAAGTGGGCTCGGCGCCGGGTAATGCGTCTGTCCAATAGGAACGCTCCGTCTCCTGCTCCGGTCACGTGGTTAACCTGGTGGCTCACATAGACACTGTTTACCTGCTCCGGTGTTGTGGAAGAGATTGCTGCAGCTCCCCCGCTGGCTGAAGACGCCTCCAATGCTGCCACCGCCACAGGACTACTGCTGCTGGTCCTAGATGTCGCCGCTACCCTGCAGGTAAGTGCCAAACCGGGTAACCCGGGTAGAACCTTTAATTTTGGCCGGGTACCCGTTACCCATTTTTTTTATAATTGAGGACCCGGTCCAACACTATTCCTGATATGCAAAACCATAGAATCCAAAGAGGGTGTACTTTCTTTTTCACATGACTGTATATACACACACACATATATATATATGTCAATGAAAAAATTGTTTGCACTCACGGTTTCTCAAATGAAGGCAGATGCTCGTCCCATATAGAAACATGTACAGGGTTACCAGGGAAAGTGCCCTGAGGAAGGTCCCACTCTGAGGACCGAAACGTTGGCTGCCCTGTGTTGTTAATACACTTTATTTACTTCATTATATTGCGGTGTGCTGTCTCTTTGTTACCTGGATTTCCCTGGTTACCCTGTATATATATATGTGTATATATATATATATATATATATATATGAAAAAAATCACATTCAGTTGGCACACTGTAAACAATGAAAAAAATGCTGATGCTTGTCCAATATGCACATGTAAATAAATAAATTTTACCAGATTGGAGTCCGGAAAAAACGAGACAGGGACGTCCCTGAGGAAGGTAACGCTTAGTTGATCGAAACGTTGGAGGTGGTGCCATGTTACACTGAATACAGTTCTATTGGACTTACTGGACTGTGTGCTGTCTCGTTTTTTCCGGACTCCAATCTGGTAAAATCTATATATATATATATATATATATATATATATATATATATATATATTTTTTTTTTTTTTTTTTTTGCATCTCCTAGTGCAGTATTTCTTTCCCTGGACGTTGGATTTTTGGTGAAATATTTTTGTTTACTGATTATTTATAGGGCAGAGTACTTATTACTTATGACATGTCAATTGGAAGCTAAATATAGTTGTTTGGTATGATTTTATACATACATACACTGTATATACATACATTAATATATAATATAGATATTCACACACAAACTAATG
Organism: Ascaphus truei; assembly: GCF_040206685.1. Lineage (NCBI taxonomy): Eukaryota > Metazoa > Chordata > Amphibia > Anura > Ascaphidae > Ascaphus > Ascaphus truei. The sequence continues at coordinate 7,299,608 of NC_134490.1, read as the reverse complement.
TGTGTGTGTGTGAGAGAGAGTACATATACATACATACTGTGAGAGTACATATACATACTAATGTGAGTGTGAGAGAGTACATATACATACTAATGTGAGTGTGAGAGTACATATACATACTAATGTGTGAGAGAGTACATATACATACTAATGTGTGAGAGCGCACATATACATACTAATGTGTGAGAGCACATATACATACTAATGAGAGTGAGTGTGAGAGAGTACATATACATACTAATGTGTGAGAGCGCACATATACATACGTTGTTATACTCTCTCTTCCTTTATCTCTTCTCGGACCTTCCTTCTCTCTGCTGCCCAGACCGCGTTTCTGGTCGCCTAGCAACAACACGGAAGTGACGCAATGCCGTGTCAGCCGTTAAACTGGCCTTGTGTGAGGAGGGAGTCCGGAGCGCTCGGCCGCCATTGTGGTTTTGGGCACACCATCTTTTTCACGCTGGTGCAAGACGCCTGAAAACAACCGACAACAATAAGCAATGACGTTGAAACGAATACAAAGCGGCAGCCTTGTGTATACTATCATCAACATTCATCATATAACACGCGGTTTCATTATAAATACAAATACAAGGTTATTTTGCTCAATACTGTTAGGGAAAAAGTGTATATTCTGTGACACAGTTTCATTTTTTTGCAGTTTATGTAATTCCTCTCACTTTTACGTTATGTTTATCAGGTCAGGGACGTTATTGGCCCTGTTGCCCAAAACAAACATGGCCCCCTTGCCTTCAGGGCGCGCCTGTGTGACGTCACGACGGGTAGTCCTATTCTATGAGGCCGCGCCAATGCTGACGGAGGGCTCGCGAGCCTCCGCGTGTTGTACTAGCTCAGGCTGCCCCCTAGAGATACATTGTATCATTACTCAGTGTGCAGCAATCCTACAGACTCGGGCTGTGCGCAATACTTATACAACAGGAAATCTCCCACAGGCCTAAAACATGTGTCCTTACACTGTAAATAGTTTTATAGGCATTTTATTGTTTTATTGCGCTCCATTGTACAGTAGGGCCCTGTTTTTCGGTGGCCCGCTTTACTGCGTTCTGCTCATACATCGGTACCCGGAAGGGGGCTGCCATGTCTGCACATGTGCAGAACGGGGGCTGCCCAGGTCGCACATGCGCAAAATGGGGGGTGCAGAGGTCGCGCATGCGCAGAACGGTGGTTGTGCTTGCACAGAATGGAGGTTGCGCATGCGCAGAAGAAGACATTGCCAGGCTGCGCATGCGCAGATGCCAAAAATCGCCGGTTCCGCTTTCCAGCGATTTTCGCTTTGCGGCGGGGCCATAGAACAGAACCCACCGCATTACCGGGGCCCGCCTGTATGACCTTTTCAAGGCGCAAGTCCCAGCCGTAGAGCTTTCAGTATAACCTGTCGTGCCATATATATATAATTAGATACATACAGACCCTCAAACATTTTCCACATTAAAATAGGCACCACGGTAGCTTCTCTTCTTGTGCTTCTTGGTGCTTCACAGCAATTTCATTGGAAATCCGCTAACCCCGGGGAGCACAAACTGGGGGTGCGCGGTGCTTACAGAGGACCCACGCTCTTCCCCAAAGCATTTAAATCAAATGTTGGGGGACCACACAAGACCCCTGTAAGTTCCCTTAACTTATCTTCGGGCGACGTGGCATCAAATGACATTGTGGAGACAACTTAAGTAGGGCGGGAGAGCAGGCAGGGGGCACAGGGAAAAAAGATTGTGCACCCCTGCCCTAACCTATGCTGCTGCAGCATACTACAGTACTTGCAAAAACTGTAATGTTTAATAGGTACCTCTGGTCTTACAGGACACAAAAACACGTAGTGTCCAGATGTAGTAAGACTTACTGTTCCCAGGGTCGCTGACGAAAAAGCAAAAGTCTGCGGCTCTGGGGACCGTGTCGGATGCGATCTCGCTGCGGGGGATCCATGCTTCTGAATGGGACATCCCCAGCATTAATTGCAGGACGGAAGATATTAAATCATATTACTATCTGTACCTGCTAAATAGGTACAGTGAGAGGGCATGAAAAAGTAACTTGTCCAAGGTTATAGCAGCTGAAGACGGTACTTGAACCTATAAAATGCAATTTGCTAGATGTCAATCTCATTCACTTTAGGCCTCATAAATGGGGGTCGTTCCATTTGACTCTTATTCAGCCAGATACAGTTACCTATCTGCACTGCTTAACATTCACTTGATTTGATATTAATAAAGCTCTTAAGAGTTTAGTGAAAAATATTTTCATAATAAAGTTTCTATTAAAATAACTCCCTTTTAAATCCCACGTTTTGTTGATTTTTTTAACCAGCATTTCCCAGCTCGGTACAATTCCTGTTTCCTTTTAATGCCACGCTACTTGCACATTTTAGGATGCTGACCACTTTTAAAATGGCTGCCATATTCTCTCCCTAACTTGCAGTGTTTCCCAACTCCAGTCCTCAGGGAACCCCAACAGATCAGGTCTTACGGCTTTCCCTGCTCAAAATGACTGAGCCGCTGATAGACCCACCAGTGCTGGAGCAGGGATATCCTTAAGACCTGACCAGTTGGGGTTCCCTGAGGACTGGAGTTGGGAAACACTGGGCCCTAAAGTAATGAAGATGATAGAGCACTGCAGGATTAAATTCTTATTTTATGATTAAAGACAAAACTAAACATAGAATTGTATATTTTTGGGTGATTTGACGTTCTGTTCCACCCCAAAAAATAATGTGAATTGGTTGTTGGATTTTGACAGCTGTGTAGATAATTGGGTGTCTAAACGTTACACGGTGCCTTTGGGATTTAACCATTTATTAACCATGAGAATTTCATTCTAACAACACATTGATCTTGTCATGGGAGAGGGGGTTGGGCCCGGTATTAAAGGGGTTACACCCCATTTGGCCACCCCCTGCTCTCATTTGGGAAGCAAGGGGTTAACTGGACTGCGGTCCAGTAATGTGTTTTTACCCTGCTTAAGCACCCAAATGTATATTCCCCCGTAAATGTGTATTGTTCCCATTCCAGTGTCTGCACCAACACATACACTGGGATCTATGCGGGAGGGAAAGGGTTAATATTAATTCAGTGATTATAGCCCTTTGTTCCATTTTCCCGCCTTTGCAGGCTCCATTTTGCAGCTCCCCATAGGTCGCCGTTGCAGCTCCATATGATCCTATGGGGAAACTGGCGATTTGGACCCATTTTCATCAGAAGACCTGCAGGTGGTGCCCGAGAGGAGGAGCGGTGGTTCCCCATTGTAAGTCAATGGAGCCATTCATTTCAATGGAGATTCCTCGACGCCGACCTCCAGGAACGGGTTGGCAGCCATCCAGACCGCAGAAGCGGATACAATATCTGAAAAAGAGCTTTTGATCACACTAGTTCAAGTTCAAATACAATTGGTGTGGGAAACTTAGGTTCTAGGGCACCCAGGAATAAAAAAAAAATTGCCCCTAGACCCTAGGAACCCCCACACGACCACCACCGGGTCCGAGAATTAAGGACCCCCGTAAAGGGCCGTGCTCGCCCCGAGGGTCGAGCCATTGACTCTAATGGGAGAGGAGGTCCCATTGAATCCTATGGCGGCGCCGGCCCATGCATTTCCTATGGAGGCGCCGGCCATATTGATTCTAATGGAGAAAAGCCGCGTGGCTTAAAAACGGCTAAGTCCGAAAGGGTAAAAAGTGTAAGCCCATATCTCCGGTTCTGTGAGTACCAGAGGGCTGGGACTTTGGTCACCGGTAGTCACTGTTCCGGCATGACTGCAGGGCCATTTCCAGCCCTCTCCGATCAACCAGACGGAGTATGGGCAAATGTGAAAATTGTGGTTTTCCCATTGACTTCAATGGCGGAGTTGCTCCATTGAAAGCCTATAGCGGCGGAGCCCGTTGATTTCAATGGGAGAGTGAAAAGCAGAGATTTTTTTTTAGCTATAGCGGAGAATCCTGCATTAAAGTTAATAGGGGATTTTAACTTGTTTTTTGTATCTCCGGTTCTGGGGGTCGTGGAAGGCTGATATTTGGCCACTATGGCAAGGGTCCTCCGGCATGAGGACCTGGCAAATTTCAGCCCGCTCAGACCCACAGAACTGATTATTTTAATATGTGTAAATATTAAAGAATGTATTGTATTTTGGGTCTAGTATAACTCTGGTTCTGTTCAACATAGAGGGCTGAGATTCGGCCTCCATGTAGTCCTATTTCCGGCAGGATTGCATGGCCAATACCGACCCTCTCGGGGCAACAGAACGGAGTCAGGGTAATTGCAAAGTTTGGGTTTCTGCCATTGACTTGCATGGCAGAAAAAAGCCTCTTTTGTAATGTGCTTTTAAAACTGCATTTGTGTAACTCCGGTCCGGTGGGTCGCAGCGAGCTGAAACTTGGCCACCATGGAGAGTCCCCTCCGGCATGAGGGTCTGGCAAGTTTCAGCCCGCTCGGTCCAGCCGAATGGATTATTTTAATATGTGTAGATATTAAGATATGTATTATCCTGTGGGTCTGCTATTCCTAAGCCGGTAAAACCAGAGGCCATATGGTATGTTAATGCTCAGGGGGGGAGACAAGTGTTCTACAATAAACCCCCTGATCAAAGGCTCCCCCACCCTGCTTGTGCAGGCTAGCACAAAGGAAAGCAGGACGTGGGTACTTTATAATAAGTGTTGTGTTTCACACCTTGGGACAAAGGGTTTCCTGGCCCAAGCAGACTTTCAGACGCCAGTCTTGTGGGAGGGGGGCTAGGGAAATAAGCCCCTGATTAGAATAATGTCCACCCAGTGGGCAGGTATTATTGTGCCTCTCAAGTGAGGTGGCAAGGAGGGATTGGGTGCAGATAATTGTCCTCCAATGACTTGCACTCAATGCCAGGGTATAAGAGTGAAACTCCATATAAACGAGTGTAAGCTCTATGCCCAGTATCTTCGTGTCTTTTCGTGATGTCTTCGATTTTACCAACTACTTGATGCCTGATTGCTGTATGAATTGCCAATCCCGTACCTGATTACTTCATCACCCCAACCCCTAAGTAAGTGTTATTTCTTGTCTGTTATTTGTATTATCTTGTGTGTTCACCTATCTAAGGAATAAACTATCTTTATTATATCTAAGTCATGTTCAATTCAACCCAGTTATTTTGGTGTGTATTATAACCTATCACAAGCTACCGTGACAGGCTTATAATAAACTGGTGGCAGCGGCGGGATTGAATTGAACCTCTATTACAGTTTACTGCGGGACTCTGTAATACAGTTGGAACTCGGGTGAATTACGAGTTCCTAAGGCTAAAGATATGGAACACACGGGTGTACAACATATAACACAAGATATGGCACAACATCACTGTTCCCCTACTTGTGAGAAGCATTGCCTCCAGAGCACAAGTGCCGGCCATCCGTGTGACCGGAGCCGGGCACAGAGACCGGAGGAATGTCTCAAGTCCGAGCGGGTACCTGCAGCCAGTAGAGCTGAGAGAGAGGCGGCGATCGGTGAACACGAAACCCGGCAGACTGCTACGACTCACAGCTGCAGCCGCTGTAACCATCAAACCGCCCGGAGAGCAGGGAATGGACCCAGCTCCGGGACGGCAGAGACTTGCGGAGGGAGCGGGTGATCTCGGAGACCACGGGAGTCTTGCAGCAGGAGAGGTATCGGCCATTGTGGTTGGCCAGGCCATTTTCCATGGAAGAGCTATCACTGATGTCTGCGGAGCGGCACGAGCTCCAGAAGCTGGCGATGTCCCGATCCACTTACCCCCTCCCTGAGCACGGTGCTCAAGCAACTCCGCTCTGGACTCAGAAGCCTCTTGCGGGAGGTAGTCCACCGGCGGTGGTGAAGTTCCGGCAGGAGCAGCAGTGCGATCACTGCCAATAAGCGGGCCACATCAAAGCCCGATGCCCGGACCGTGCGTGGTCGGGCGAAGAAGCCCCTCAGGACCAGCGCTCACGAGCTGCGGAAAATGTGACCCATTTAGCGGCATCCTCCGATGGCACCCGCCCAGCCGGGGCAACAACCCTTCGCGGGACGTCCCCTGGAGAACCTGGCCGGGCTGCATCGGCAACAGCGGCGGAGAGCGGTGGCCATCCATCTGATCCCAGCGGAGAACAGCGGAGCGGCGGCCGGAGCACATCTTTTCCGGCCATCAGCAGCGGTGCTCGGCAAGCGGTCGGCTTGCTACAGCAAGGTGCTGTGGTACCCCTGGCCCGACCTGATATGGTCGGCCAGTAGAGGTGCTCCCAGGACGCGGGATGCAGGCGGCGGTGGAGGAAAAGCCGCGATTCCGGCATGATGCCGGAGCCGATTCGATTTGGGGGGAGGGTCGGGGTGTGCGGGAGGTGGGTGTTTGGTACTGTTTGGAGGAGTCGACGATCCTCAGAAGAGACCAGAGCCCCACCATCTATGCCTGTGCCGAAGCCGGGTGCTGTTGCGGCAGTCACCCGGAGCTCGCCCGTAGCGGCGGTGGCGGCGGCGGAAGAGCCGCGATTCCGGCGAAGTGCCGGAGCCTTTTCTGAGTGGGGGGAGAGACAGGGGTTGCGGGAGGCGGGTGGTTCACCTTGTTTGAACGGATTTATAGATTTTTTACATTATGTTAATGTGTATATGTCCCTGATTTGGTATGTACAACAACCGCACCCAAAACATTTTTCCTGCACTCCTGTTTTAAAGAAATCTCCCGAGGGTATATTTCTGCTAGTTCGCAATAAACACACTTCTGATTTTTCATAGGAAATCCTTTTTAGAGACGTGCAGAAGCAGAAAGAATAAGTTTTCACATATACTGCTAGGATCAGTAGGCTGACACTGGCTGAGCAAAGGGCTGTCTCGGGATAACAGTTCAACAGTCATTTCAGAGTTGAAGGAGGTTTAGTTGATTTGAGCCAATTGCTTTGAATTTATGTGAAAGGTGAGAAATAATGAGTGATTATAAATTAGTGATTATAAAGCCGGTTCTGACGCCAACGCAAAACTTGTCAGCAACATGTGTTGCAGACCAATCTGGTAACTGGAGTTTACAGTAAGCTGCAATACTACATTCACCGCCTTTTTTTCCTTTTCATATTTGTATATGTAAAGCGTGTGACAATATATCATTCTACATCCTTACCTAAGTTGGCAATCATTTGGTGCTCCTGTTCTAAATCTGGAAAAATCATTTCGGGGTGACTAACATAATGGCTGCTTCAGTCAGTGTAACTCAGCAACTATAATGTATCCTTATATTAGTAAGGTAACATTCTCTATTGTTACGCTTTACAGCTCAAACTGCTGGGAACATTGGCAGCAAATTATTACAAACAGGAAAGTGTTGCAAAATCTGGGAGATGGGCTAAAACCTTCTATGTACTGCTATAGAAATCAAAGAATGCTTTAAAACTAATTAACAATGGCAGTAAGAGTTGAATAACAATCATTTAAAAACATGCAGTAAGTATTATCTAATACTACAGAACTGATTTCTTAAAAAAATATATATACAATTTCACGTTTTGTTGCTTTAAATAAAAAGTACACTTATCAATCTAACCTGTCCATATTATTAGATGTGTGTTTATTTTGTCCTGCAGTCTCAAATAACACCAAACGTGGCTTTGTACTGTTCCCCCCAGGGCTCTTAAAATTAATTTCAGGCAGCACTTACATACTGTACTGTGGCCTTTTCTTTCCCTGTGCGCAGATCAGCGATGACGAGTCCATGAATTATATATTACAAGTAACGTCCTCTCCCCCCAAGATTGGCTGAATTATCTTTACGTGAAATGATTTTATTTCAGAGCCTGGGAGAGAGGTATGTAATTCCTCTGCGGGACTGGTGAGGGGTGTTATTAGGGTTGCCATGTGTCCGGTATTGAACTGGACTGTCCTATATTTGGATACCCTGTCCAGTAAAAAATGATAGGTACTGTAATACTGGACATGTATGTGTCCAGTATTTTCCTCCCTGGACATAGTGACCTGACGCACCTTTCACCATTGAGTCCAATATTTTTGGAGAAGCCACCTGGCAACCCTAGGTGTTATTAAAAACACTCAAAACCACAGTGCAATGTGATTATTTTGGGGAATATTGCACATGTACTGTATATTGTGCTTTCCTTGTTGCTGTAACATGCAGATAAGGGGCGGGTAATATTAGACTTACTTATAACTGTAGATTTCCCTTGATTTTGAAATAATTGCATTATTAGGTGTGTTTTTTTTTACACATACCTACCTGTTTCTATAACATTCGAGAATACTATATGGAAAACTCTACATTGTTGATTAACAACACCAGCAAAGTACTCACAGTCTATATATGTCTTGGGCAGGGGTACTCACTTAGCTTTGTGTCCTGTACAGTACTAGTACTATTAGAGCTGTGGGAGAATCCATTCACCCAAGGGGGCTTTTAGTAGGGGTGTGGGGGATGCTGCACAAAAATATTTACATAAAAAATGGGGGGTGCTGTCCCCCTGGGTAACACATTCTTATAGTAAGTTAATGTATGTGTGTTACAGATTTTGTATGTACAGCACCCCTTCACCTACCGCAGGTATAAACCATTTCAACATGATATCTCCATCGCACACCGGAAAAACGGTATCATAGTCGGTCTGACTGCACCTGACGAAGGGGATTTCCCACCGAAACTTTGTGCAATTTGATTCTGCTATAATAACATTTACATTGAAACGTCCCTCTGACTATGACATCGTTTGTCCAGTGTGCGATGTAGATTTTGACGAAATAATATTGTTGAAATGAAGATACTGTTGATATATTACTGAAATGGACTGGGGGGGGGGGGAGGGGGTCGCTGGAGAAGGATTGAAAGCAATGTTCAGTTTCCATTTTGTAAAAAGTTTTCAGTATCCATTTTGTGAGTAAGAATGTGTGTCTGGTGGATGGGAGGTTTTCGCTTCTAAGTAGATTTACGACTGTGACTAAAGTAACACATACATTCCTGTGATAGTGTGTACCAGGTACATATTCATGGCTGTTTGAGGCCAGTTTTAACCAGGTTTAATGAGATGTAAGATGATTGGTTTAAGAATTAAGGAGTGTTTAGTATAATCTGCCTAGTAACACATTTGAACAAAGGAAATGAAATGTATAAAGAGGCTGCCTGGACACTCCCTGGCAGAGAGAGTCTCGTAGACTTTTGAATGAGTACAGTATGATCATACTGTGCAATAAACTACTTATTATCAAATGAACCCAGTTTGTCAATTTGGAACATTGACAATATTGTTTTAAAATAGTGGATGCCAGCAAAGTAACCATACTAGTTAGGATATCATGAGTGAGAGTCGGATGGTTACGGGTGAGCAAGAGGCTACCACCTAATCTTCAGTAATTCTCAATCCATTATATTTTAACCTCTTCACTGCCATCGGGAGCCTCAAGGATGAAAAGGGATTAACTGATCATTTTCAGTTTTTAATACAAATACAGAATGCCGACCTGACTCCATATCATCATCATCATCATCATCATCATCATCATCATCATCATCATCATCATCATCATCCCATATCAATCCACGGCTGGATGAAGCCTCCCCAATGATCTCCCAGGTACTGCATTTACAGCCTCTCTTCTCCACGTTACTCTAACACATTTTCTGATTTCATCCTCCTACCTTACTTGTGGTTGTCATCTTGGTCTTTTAATCTCTCTTGGAATCCAGTAGAGTGCCATCTGTGTCCAGCGATGGTCATTTCTTCTTGCGATATGTCCGGCCCACTGACATTTTAATTTCACAGACGTTTATTTGGTTTCTAACTCATTCATTCTTTTATCTTGTCTGTTCTGGTAATACCCAGCATACATCTCTCCATACTTCTTTGCGCTGTCTGAAGCTTCTGAATTATCTTTGCATTTATAGTCCAAGTTTCACATCTGTATGCGAGCACGGGCAGAATACACTGGTCGAAAACTTTCTTCTTGAGGTGCAGTGGAAGTTCCCTTGAAAGACTATCTAGTTTCTTCTAAATGTGCTCCGTCCCATCTTCATTCTCCTATTGTCTTCACAATCTATGTGGGAGTTGGGGCCTAAGGGGTCTCTGGCCCAGAGCAGGGGTCATGGACACCCTGAACATGCACACCCTACCCCTTCCTCGTCCCAGCTCCGACTGGCGTGCTCCTCTGCACGCGAAAAGTATCATTCTGTCACCCCAGTGCATCCTGGGGGCTATAGTCCCCTGCAAATCTATTCTCTCTAATGGCCGCCTTGCGTGCCTACACTGCATAGGCGCGGCATCTTGCGCATGCGTGATCGTGACCAAGATGTCGGCGTCCTGCAAGGGGACACCGGTATCGTCTATTCATTTTGAGAGATATAGATCGTTTGGCACTATAAGCGCAGACTAAAAGTACCATTACTTTTTATTTATTTACAAACTTACAATTTCACTTTCTTTTGAAAAAAGAAGGGGTTTATTTTAGAATCTTGCTATTGTAACAACATGAATAGTTCTTAACTTTTTCTGAAATACAAAAATCTTTGACTCCAATATATATATATATAAAACCTCAAAATCTGTTTTGTCTGTGGGTTTGTGGGCGCTCCCATTGGCTGACTGTGGGGCTTGGCTCTCATTGGCTGACTACAGGGCGGGCCTTGGCTCTCATTGGCTCTCGCGGAGGCGGGGTGATGTGACGTTCCTCCTGTCCACCCCCACAGTGACCCACCGCCGAGCAACCCTCCCGCCCGCCCCCGCAGTGAGCTGCCACCGAGCAACCCTCCCGCCTGCCCCGAGGGGTATACCAGGGGACTCAGGGGGGACCGGAGCAATGAACGGGAAGGGACCGGAGCTGTGAACGGGGGGGTGGGGACCAGAGCGAGCCGCCACGCAACCCTCCCACCCGCCCCCGCAGTGGGCTGCCGCAGAGCAACCCGCCCGCCCCCCAGTGAGTGACCTGCCGACAAGCAACCCGCCCCCCGAAACACCGCCAAGCAGCCCACCCCCCCATTGAGCCACCACTGAGCAACTCCTCGCCCGCCCCCGCAGTGAGCCGCTGCTGCAAAGCAACCCTCCCGTCTGCCCCGGCAGTGACCCGCTGCCAAGCAACCCTCCCGCCCGCCACCCCAGTGAGCCGCCCCCCCAGTGAGCTGCCGCCGAGCAACCCTCCAGACCGCCCTCCCCCCAGTGAGCTGCCGCCGACCAACCCTCCCGCCTACCCCAACAGTGAGCCACCGAGCAACCCTTCCGCCCGCCGGGGGAGAGAGTGAAGGGGACTCAGGGGGGACCGGAGCTGTGAACTGTGGGGAACCGGAGGAGCTGTTAACGGGGGGACCCTAGCTATGAACAGGGGGGGGGGAATCGGAGCTCTGAACGGGGGTGGAGGACCGGATCCATGTGAAGGGGGGGACCGGATTGATGTGAATGGAGGAGAGAGGGGGGGAAAGAGGGAAAAGGGGAGAGTGAGAGGGGAATGGGGACAGAGAGAGAGAGAGGGGGGAGCAGAGAGAGAGAAGGGGAGCGGAGAGAGGGGGAGCAGAGAGAGAGGGGGAGCGGAGAGAGAGGGAGAGAGGGGGAGCGGAGAGAGAGAGGGGGAGCGGAGAGAGGGGGGGAGCGGAGAGAGGTGGGGAGCGGAGAGAGGGGGGAGCGGAGAGAGAGAGGGGGAGCGGAGAGAGAGGGGGGAGCGGATATTGATAAACATATAAAACATGAAATCCCGGGCAACGCCGGATATATATATGCTAGTGTTAAATAAATGTAGATCTGTTCAGGCAGGATCACTACTTCTGTTAAGCTGCGTGGAGCACTATCTAAGAACGAACACATTAAGAAACAAGGAAACAAACGTGGGAACAGATTCTAGCAGATTGCAGCTACGCAGACAGGCTGTGGCTTGACCTGCCTTTATCAATCTTCCACCAGATCCTTCTCCAACGTGTTGCAAGTTCTGCGGGAAGGGGTTAAGGTGCATTATCAGGGTGCGTGTACAATCTGACCAATGAGGGGCTTTAATCGGTTCTCCACCCCCCTCCCTGCTTCTTCACTAAATCCTACTGGCTCTCCACAACACACCTCCCAGGACTGTGTGTGTTTACTACCTATATACACACAGACGTCAGAACAGCGGGTCCCTGAGAGTCCACACAGCCAGCAGCATGAATAAATATTTATCCAGTAACTTCTGATCTTACGGATACTAGAAATCTTTCTACGCCATTAGATATTAAAGAAGCAGCTTCACATAGGTCAGCAGGGGCGGCTATAAATGCCAAGCACTCGCCCTTCTAACACTTTATTGTGTCTTATTGTTGTTATCTTTTATTTATATGGAACCCACGTATTCTGCAGCGAAGTACAACGTGTGGGTAAGGGCAAGAAATAAAACATAAAATAGATACTTTAAACACAATGAAAAACTAGGTAATGAGGTTCCTGCTTCAAGAAGCGTACAATCTAAAAGGAATAGAATGGCTGAACATTTAGCAAAGGGTGCTACTCAGATTAGTTGGGTGACCATACGTTCCGGATCAGCCGGGATAGTCCCAGATCTTCCTTAAACATCCCGGAGTCCCGACAATTTTCGAAAACTGTTGAAATGTCCCGGTTTCTTGCTTTTTCCTGTCTGGATGGCGGCGGAAGCGAAGTAGGAATTGCGGCAGTAGAGGAGGGCCGGGGAACGGCAGAGGAGGGTGAGGGCAGGGGGCAGGGCGTACCCTGCAATGAAACCTGGAAGTCAGTCACAACTTTCCGTGTCAGCTGGCGGGACTGAAGGAGGGGGGAGGGGTGAGAGAGAAAGTGGTTGAGACAGAAGGAGGGGGAGTGTGCGAGAGAGAAAGGGGAAGTGTATGTGAGAGAGAATAGGCGGAGTGTGTGTGAGAGAGATTAGGGAGAGGGAGGGGGAGTGTGTGTGAGAGAGAATAGGGGGAGAGAGAATAGGGGGAGTGTGTGAGAGAGAATAGGGGGAGCGTGTGGGGGAGAGAGAATGGGGGCAAGAAAGGGGTGTGTGAGAGAGAAAGGGGCAGAGAGAAAGAGTTGGGTTGGAGAGAGAATGGAGGGAGGGTGTCACGGTAACTTATGACAAGATATAATTTACACCAAATAACTGGGTTGAACTGAACGAGGCTTAGATATAATAAACTATATTTATTCCTTAGATAGGTGAACACAGCAAGATAGTACAATTAACAGACAAGAAGGTAACACTTACTTAGGGGTTGGAATGAAGAAGTATCAAATAGCAATTCTCCAGCAATCAGGTAACAATCAAGATGTATCTAGAAGACAAAGACTGTAGGGTTGACAACAGTTTATATATCTTTGTAACCCTATTTTTAACATTGAGTACAGGCTATTGGAGAACAATTAACTGTACCCAATCTCTAACGTGGGAACACAGTTTAACCCATACCCCCCAGCTAGTTGGCCCATGCGTACTGGGACTCTGAGGGTCTCATTTCTGTAGCCCCACACCCAAATCAGGGGCGCCGGGCAGTCTACCAGATGGGGCATCTGGCAGACTAATACTCTTTGTTTGTAAGTGTGAGTTATAACACCCACAAACCACTCCAGCTTCACGCTTCTCCGCCCTCATGTAAACAGTTAGAGTGGCTGAGTCTTTGATCAGGGGCCTGCTTCCCAGACACTAGGTCGCTCTCCTGACCACCTGCATTCCTTAGTATGTAGGAATCTTCGCGGCATCTGTCCCCGCTTTGAAATACAGTATGATGGTTAATACACAAACATATTAAAATAACCAGTTCTGTTAGGTCCAGCGGGTCCAAACTACCCAGGCATTAATGCTGGAAGTGGAACACTACAGTGTCCAAGTTTCAGCCCGCTGCGACCCTCAGAACCGGAGATATGCAAATACCACATGAACCGTTTCTTAGTTTATCACAAAATTCTCCACTGTAAAATAAATCTCGGCTTTTCACTCATTCTCCATTGAAAACAATGGGCTCCGCCGCCATAGACTTTCAATAGTGAAACTCCGCCATTGGCGGCTATGGGAGTCTGCCGCCATAGACTTCCAACGGGGTACCGCCGCCGTTGAAGCCCATGGGACTTCTCCGCCATAGCCGGTCAATGGGGAAACGGCCGCCATTGAAGTCTATGGGAAAAACTCAGGAACCTCTATGGTGGTCCATACTCCGTCGGGTTGGTCGGAGAGGGTCGGGAATGGATCTGCGGTCATGCCGGAACAGTGACTGCAGGCACCCCAAATCCCGGCCCTCTGAACCCTCCAGAACCGGAGATATGGGCTTATGGTTTTCAGGTTTCGGACTTAGCCGTTTTCTCATGCTGCTTCTTCCGCCGCCATTGAAACCTATGGCGCGACCTGCTCAGCCAGCACGACCCTTTCTGGGGGTCCTGGATTCTTGGACTCGGTGGTGGTCAAGTGAGGGGAGGCCTAGGAGCTAGGGGCAAAAATAATTTTATTCCTGGGCGCCCTAGAACCTAAGATTCCCACGCCACTTGTCTATGAACTTGAACTTACAGTGATCAAAGCTCTTTTCATGACATTGTTTCCTCTTTGCGGTTTTGCGGTTTGGACGGCTGCCAACTCGTTCCTGGAGAGCATCGTCGAGGAATCTCCATTGAAGTCAATGGGCCCATTGACTTACAATGGGAAACCGCCGCTCCACCTCGGACGCAACTGCTGGTCTTTGAAGGACACAGGTCCAAAACCGCTCTCTCGCCATTGAAATAAATGGAGCTTTAATGGCGGCCTATGGGACTCTGCCAAATGGTGCCTGAAAAGGCGGGAACATTAAACAAAGGGCTATAATCACTATTCAACTATTAACTCTTGCCCTCCCGGATGGATCCCAGTGCGTGTGTGGTGCAGACACTGGTATGATGATGGTACATTATAACAGGGGAACATACATTTTCATGTTATAGCAAGATAAACCACAGGTCTGGACTGCAGTCCAGTTAACCCCTTGCCTCCCTGGTGAGGTCAGGGGGTGGCCATATGGGGTGCAACCCCTTTAATACCGGGCCAGTCCCCCTCTCCCTCTACAGAGGGGGCAGAGAAAGAATGGGGGACTGTGTGTGAGAGAGAAAGGGGTTGGAAGAAATAGAGAGAGAATGGGGGGAGAGAGAGTTTGTGTTGTGTTAGGAAACTGAAATAAGTCAATAATCTTAATATATAAAATCAAAAGGTTGGTACTAGCTGCGGTGAATCTGATTGGTCCTCAGCCTCTGGCCAATCAGATTGATGGCTCTATGACGTCACCCGGCTCTATGACGTCACCCAACTCTCTCTCTCTCTCTCCCTCTCCCTCCCCCCCACCAGCTCCCGGACGGAGGGGAAGCGCGGCGCGGCCCTCCTGCCCCAGCCGCCAACGCTCACTTCCCTCCCCGGCGGGGGGACAGGCAGTGGGCAGGCAGCCTCCGGAAGGACCCCCTTCCTCCTGCAGCTGCCCCCGATAAGATGGCGGCGCACAGCGGACAGGCGGGGGTGGTATTCAGTCAGGAGAGAGGGGGGGGGGGGAATTAGTCAGGAGAGAGGGGGGGGAGGGAGTCAGGAGAGAGTCTGGGGGAGTCAGGAGAGAGGGGGGGGGGGAGAGAGGGAGTCAGGAGAGAGGGGGAGGAGAGAGGGAGTCAGGAGAGAGTGGGGGGAGAGAGGGAGTCAGGAGAGAGGGGGGGAGGGAGTCAGGAGAGAAGGGGGGGAAGCCTGAACAGCTGTGAAGAGGGGGGGAAGGGAGTTGAGAGGGTGGATGGGGGAGGCAGAACATTACATCACGGGCAACGCCGGGTATATCAGCTTGTACAACATAAATAGATTCGCTATTAGACAAATACTATTATAATATTTATTTTTAAGTGATGTAATTTGTTTTATACATATTTGTTTTTTATGTGTAACGGTTTCTAGTTTTAAAAATCTGGTCACCCTAGAACTGAGGAATCTACAATACAAGTGAACACAACAGTTTACACACACTGGGAGGGCACCTTTACAGTAGCTGATGAGCAAAGAGTGCCACTAAGAATTCTATGATGTCATAAATCAAAATGGCAGCAAACAAACCGTCAGCTGCAGGGTATATTTATTGTGTATACCAGTGTTTCTCAAGCGGTGTACCGCGATCCTTTGCCAACGGTACACAGGAGTGAGAGACGCCTCTTCATCTCCAGACAGCGCAGGACGTGATCGCTGAGCAGCTGACATGTTTGAGGCGTGTGGGAAGATGGGAGGAAGGAGGGGAGAATTTAGTGCTTTGTGTGGGTAGGGGGAGGGAGTTAGGGTTTTTTGTGGGATGGGGGAAGGTGTGTGGTGCAAGTAATGGGGGGGGGGGTGAATGAGGTGTTTATGATTAAGAAAGAGGGTGAGTACGGTATGAGAAGGGGGGTAAATGTGGAGTGTGTAAGAAGAGGGAGAGTGAGTGTGTATGTGAAAAGAAAGGTGAGTGTTTATCCAAGTAAGGGAGTGTGATGAATCACGAGCCGCGCGGACCCACGCGCATCCCCACGCAGGTTCCCGCGCCCGCACTCACCTGGGGCACATCCCGACACCCACTGTGGAGCCCCCGCGGCATCGTTCCCCCTCATGTGCCTCCTCACTCATGTGCAAGGCTTCCCCCTCTGGAGCAGCACCCTCCACTAGCGCAGTGCGCATGCGCAGACCCTGCATCGCGGGATTGAATACTTGTTGCGTCGCGCGTGCGACACACCCGAGCAATGTGTCAAGAGAGCTCATTAGCTCCATTTCTTACAGCTGTCTCTCCCCATCCAGCCTATCACCGGACCCTACGGAGGCCGCACCTCCACTTCGCCCCCTGGGGGATTGGCCGATGCCTCATATATGCTCAGCTGTGCCACTGGCACTTTGGCTGAGCATAGACTCACGTTACACTGTGTTTGCCTCTGCTTATCCTGCCTTGTTCCTTTCCTGTTGCCTTGTTCCTAGTTCTGATCTCCTGTGTACCGACCCGGCTTGTCTTTGGACCTCTCGCTATCTGGAATACTGATCTCGGCTCTTCCTGGCTCTCCGCTCCTCTCCAACCCTGATCCTGGCTTTGAACTTCGACTATCCTCCTCTCTCCAACCCTGATCTTGGCAATAGTACCTTTCTATGCTCCGGACCTCTCCTGCTTCGGACCCGGCAAGTATATGTTTACTCTGATCTCTACTACCCCAGACCCGGCTAACAAGACCATCCTACATTCCGGACGGCGTCCCCGTGTCTGTGGCTGGTGTCTGCCTATTCCCATCTAAGCATGGGTCTCGCCTAGTTTGTGGTGAGCATAGCATGACAGGGAGTGGGGGATGACTGAGTTCTGAAAAGCAGGGGTGCCCAGACATTTAAAAAAAATCCTGCAGGGGTGCCCCTGCTCAAAAAAGTGGAGAACCACTGGTGTATACATATGGATATATGAAATGGTCCATTTCATATGGGAGCTGAGAAAGGACAGTAAGGTCCGAAAAGTTGCTTCTTTTTTCTGTGATTACCCCCTGATGCCTGTGTTACTTCATTAAATTGTATTTTTTTTAATTTGTGAGTGTGATGATGGGGAGGATTTGGCCCGGGATTAAAGGGGTTACACCCCAATTGGTCACCCTCTACCCTCACCTGGGAAGCAAGGGGTTAACAGGACTAAGGTCCAGTAATGTGTTTTTACCTCGCTTCAATATCCAAATGCTTATTCCCCTGTAAAAAATGTATTGTTTCTGGGCCAGTGTCTGCACCACACACACTGGGGCTTAAGGGGTTAATAAGCTACAGTTTAAGAAAATACAACTGTGGTGTGTCTTTTCAGAAAATCTGGGCTTCAAAAGGCTTGATTGAAGTTGGGTGTGAAAAGCAGAAGGGGTTTTTGGTGCACAGTATGTTAATACCTAATTTGCAGGCCAAGGGTATATTGCTGGTAGAGACAGCTAGACCCAGGCTGGGGGCATTGGGTGTGAAATATAGCACCAGGTGACAAATGTTCACTACCCAGGGGTCCCTGCTTCAAAGAGATTTATTGATTGGGGTTAGGGGTGCGGTTACCCATGGAGAGATCAGAATGAGTGACCTTATTAAATATAAGAATATTATGAGATGTCCTCGGCTGAACATGCTAAGAGTTACATAGGTGTATTCGTGGGACCGAGCCCCAACTAACGGTTACAGACACCTGGTGTTTAGCCGGTCCTAACAGACAGATATTAAAATCTCTCTTAATTTTAGTATTACACGGTAATATTTAGTCTCATTGGGAACGTCATGCGTGACGGAATGTATTAATATTTTTCGCGTGCCAGTAAGTATTACTGAACTGAAGTTATGAAGTTATTTAGATAGGGGAAAGCAGTTTTTAAACGTCCTTGGGTGGGAGGAGTTTTACTCTGAGGAAAACTGTCAACTTCACCGCTGATTTATGAGAGGGGCTGGGTTTAGGTTGTGTTCAAAGGGAAATAATTGTATACTGTAAGAATCAGGCTCATCCTATGGCTATTGTCTTCATGTATAGTCCTTCATGTCCTCATGTCTTCATGCAAAGTCTTCATGCAAGGTCTTTCATGTCTTTCGTGTTTTGGGATTATGAAGATTGCTGTATGAACTGCCAGTCTAGATTTGACTGTTTCATCATTTCCATCTTAAGTGAGTGTCCATATTTTGTCTGTTATTTGTATATCTTGTGTGTTCACCTTTATCAAGGAATAAACTATATTTTATCATATCTATGTCTCATCCCAGTTCAACCCAGTTATATATATATATATATATATATATATATTTTGGTGTGTATTATTAATAGCCTGTTTCTCAAAACATCCAGGGGGAGCATATAGGGAAATAAGAGAACAAAATACACAAATATAAGTGCAGACGTTTCGTAAAGCAAGTGAAATCAATAGACTGTGTCTTGGCTCATATAGTTGCTCTACTCACAGGACTCTAGAGTTTATAAAGGCAGCTGGCAAATTGGGTTGCCACCCATGCAGGTAACTGTAAACCGGACCCCCTATCGAATTCTCCGTCAGCAAGGTTAGCATATAAAATGAGAGAGAAAGCTACATAGTGCGATTATTAATAGCCTGTCACAAAGCTCCCGTCACAGTGAGTGCTCCAGATTCTTTGATATTGGGATTTATCTATTTTTTGTTGCTGGATGGTGATCCTGGCCGCACTGTGAGCACCACGACTGATCAGATAAGTTTTTTCCTTTTACTTTTTCCCTTTGAGTGCCCTGAACATTCTTGCTATTGTTGTATGTATGTATGTGTGTGTGTGTATGTGTGTATGTAAGTGTGTGTATATATGTAACCCCTCCTTCTTAGCCCTCAGACTTATGACTATTGTTGAGGTGGGGGCCTAAGTCCCTAGCAATAACTTAATGGGCCACACGTGGCCTACAGTGGCAAGAATGCAGACACAGTATACGGACGGTACAGCGGGTTTACTGTATCATTAATCACTAGGCAGCCTGTGATCCTCAACAGAGGATCACCACATACAATAAACAGCAATAATACAGACCCCAATAACGCTGCGCAGGTGCGAGTCAGTGTCAGTGGGGCATTAGCCACCCAATCCTGGGTATGTTGGCTTGTGATGATGCCGGCACACAGTGGGAGCTCGTAGTATACTAAATGTTGCAGGCCTGTAATTAGAAAAGGTTGCTGTGCTTTATAGCAGTTGAAGTTTCCCACCGAGAGTGCTCGAGCTCTCGATCACGTCCCGACTTTCACTACCTGCTCCTGCTGCCACGTGCACACTCTGCAATCCTCTACCGAACCTGATAGCACTCAGATCCACGCAGATCTGACTCAACATGGCCACCCCCCATTTTTAAAGGCTCTTCTCTGTCATAGTCCTGCCCCTTCCACAGCCATTATTATTGGCTGCTCTCATGTCCATTACAGTCACATGTCCAGAGCACATTGGAGAGGAACATGCCAGGGGGTAGTGTGACTGAGTGGAGCTCACCACATTGGGGGTCACATACATACATATATATATATATACAGTATGTGTGTGTGTGTGTGTGTGTGTGTACAGTGTATTCTGTGAGAAATAGTAGCAATTTATTTGTATAATCATACTGTATACGGTGGTATAATACATCAATTGGTCCCTGTTAGGGACAGTAGGTAAGGCCAGAAACTGTATTTGTGTTAAACCATCCATTTTGTCTGTAATAACCTGTTAAGATTATGTAGTCAGCTTTTGCTGAAATATAATTTCTAATGTATTCAGCTTCTGCCAAAATACATTTCCTCTTTCCTTGAAAAGATACTTTTTGTGTTGTCAGCTTCCTGCTGTTTTAGTCAGTAAACAATAGACTGGTTCTCTGAGAGAGGCAAAATCATCTAACATAGTTGCTAGAGAAATTCAAGTTTTTTTGATAACATAGACAATGAATAGGCTATGTATTTAGACCTAGTGCCTGTATTGGGAGAATTACGCCACTAATATGTCCTGCCCCTAAATCACGCCTCTAATCTAAGCCACGCCTAAGGCTCACCCAGGTTACACCTACGTTACGCCTCTAACCAAACCTTTCTTTTTTCTGTATAAAAATCTTTACCCTATGCTTAATAAACTGAGACAAAGGAATTTGAAACATGACTTGTGTTCTGTTTCATTTCCTTCGTTTTCCCGGGCCTGTACGTTCATCAGATTGGAGATAGCAGTGCCAGGACGTGGCAAAGCTTCCCCTGGGAAGACTGCAGGGTGCAGTGTGTGTATCCAGTCACAAGGCCTCCAGCCCTTTTTTTCAATTGGCAGGGCAAGTTCTTTCAGTCCCCGTATATTATACTGTATATAGTGGTATATTATATGAACTGGCCCGTTTCAAATAATTAAAAAGTTAAGTTTAGATTTATGTCTTACTCAAATATAATTTTTGTCACATGTTGAAGGAGTGATTTAAACAAGGTAAGGGCAAGGCAGCACTAACTCTGAATTAATTCAGGTTCTCAGTGCTATACCCATAAAATAACTCCCCCTCCAAGTTTACTAGAGGATAGTCTGGTTAATGCGTTCTTATTAATTCCTCCAGAAACATCAGGTTCAGGTGACTCAGCACTGTCTTGGCCAGCTTTGTTAACACACTAATTAACTAGCGTGATCACACTCCCTTTCTGATTTCTCTATCTCCTCTCTCCCTCTCTGGCCATCATCTCCTATCCTTCACCACCAATCATTTCCCTAACCCTCCCCCCCCCCCCACCTGTTCTATTTGCTACTCTCGAGACCTTTGCGCCATTGCCTCTCTGCTCTGGTATCTAACCTAAACTCTAACCTCTCTCCTCTCTCTCCTTCTTCTGAAACTGCCAACTCTTACAACTCTATCCTCTCCTCCTTGCTTGATCTATATGTAGTAGGTTGTGATACCTTGCAGGGGACCAATATTTTTCATAGATGTAACTACAATGTACAGAGCTATCAAAACCTCGTAGGTTTCTTCTTGTGTATTTTTTATTTTGGGGATTTACAAAGATAACACCCCATTGTGCTCCAATCATACTCAACTAGAAGGCTCTCCCAATGTGTGACTCTTCTCTCATGGCTGTTGCACATATTGGAACTTTCAGCCATGGATAACAGTGATTGTAATTTAAAACAATTCAAACATCCAATGCATCAGTTTCCTGAAATGTTTTTGCACCCACATATCGTCGGGAAGCTCGAGTTTCATTTTCATTTCAAATAATACTAACTAAAAGAGTTGGGGGCTTATTCTACACAGTATCTGTCAAAGCGGCTAATCGGGCTGTTTTTATCCGAAAGTCCCCGTTAAAGTCAATGAGGAATTGTGGCTGAAAATGTCCCCTTTGGCCACTGCGTCCGATACAGAACCAGCCCCTTAGTCATGTGATAACTAAGGCGGGGAGTCAGATGTGTGTCGGAAATGCTCAGTCCCCCACAGAATCCTATGTATTAGATGGTATGAAAAATCCTATTATTGCACAGCACACTAACGATATTTAACCTTATATTTAAATTGCCTGCAATGATGTGGCTTCAGCAGCCAAGATTTCAATAATGCCCAACCTGCACCTACAGTATACCCACCTACAGGCACCTAATGCACCCACTGTACATGCACCTACATCAGGGGCGGCCAGCTGCAGTCCTCAAGGGTTACCAACAGGTGAGGTTTTCAGTATATCTCGGCTTCAGCGCGGGTGGCTCAATCAGTGACTCAGTTGAAAACCTGACCTGTTGGTGGCCCACGAGGACTGGAGTTGCCGCTCCCTACATGCATCCTAGTGGCTTGGGCATCATCTATTGCCCAATTCACATAATTGTCAGAATTGTGTAAGAAAGTGAGTTTGATAAATCAAGTGTACTTTGGATCATTACGCTTGTTTGGAATATGCGTGTTTGTTGAAAATGTTTAACAAATAATAGAGACGGGGATATCATGCCAAATTAAATATTCCCTAAACCTGAAACATGCTTTGAACGTATTTGCCTAAAGGAAACAGAAAGACAAGCTTTTTGTCCATGGATAATTATAAGATGGTTCATAAGGTTTTAGAACTAATATAAACACATGGAAGTATTAAAATTACAATACGGCGCTATGTGTCAAGAAGACTAATGTTATGAAAATAACTCAAAGCACATGTTTAAAGCAGAAAAACATGTGACATCTTATACCGGCATACCCCGGTTTAAGGACACTCACTTTAAGTACACTCGCGAGTAAGTACATATCGCTCAATAGGCAAACGGCAGCTCGCGCATGCGCCTGTCAGCACGTCCTGAACAGCAATACCAGCTCCCTACTTGTACCGAAGCTGTGCACAAGCGAGGAGACTATAGAGCCTGTTACACATGTGTTATTTACATCAGTTATGCACGTGTATGACGTTTGCAGTACAGTACATGCATCGATAAGTGGGAAAAAGGTAGTGCTTCACTTTAAGTACGTTTTCGCTTTACATACATGCTCCGGTCCCATTGCGTACGTTAATGCGGGGTATGCCTGTATGTTTTTTTAAATCAGTTCTGTAGTATGTATGTATGTCTTTATTTATATAGCACCATTAATGTACATAGCGCTTCACAGTAGTAATACACACGACACTCATATAAATAACAAATAATATAAATAACATATAATGGGAATAAGTGCTTCAGACATAAAAGTAACATTTATAAAAAAGAGTGCCTGCCCCAAAGAGCTTACAATCTAATTGGTAGATAGGGAGAACGTACAGAGACAGTAGGAGGGCGTTCTGGTAAGTGCGTCTGCAGGGGGCCAAGCTTTATGTATCATGTGTATAGTATGAGAACAAAAAAATGGAACTGGGCGCGTATGACTTTAATGTGATATAATTATGTCAATGACCTAATAGTGATTACACCCAAACAATAGTGAAATCCCGCTAATAAAATTATCTTAAATATAATGAACGTGATAGATGTGAACATATAACTTTCACCCCAAGTGAATATTGAAACAGTGCAGTGATATCAAGTGAAATATAAAGAGATTGACACAGAAGCTCTACGCCCTTATGATGGGCTGTCCAATGGTCCCAAACGTAGTACGTGTAACGATGCGCGGAACACGCCCCCTGCGGCGTGTCCCTTCCTTACCTGTTTACTTCTGATCGCCGCCCTCTAGCTGCGAGTCAAGATCCTGTGTCTTTAAGGATTCTGAAGCAAGCAACGCCATCTTGCTTTCTGGCAAACCCTGCCCTCTTCCTCCTGACAGGAAGTAAGCCTCTCTTTGACTTTCTCTTTGCATTTAGTCTTTTGCTACCAGCCCTGGTGCCTGCTGGTACTCATCGCATACTGTTCCTGCCTGGACGTCCTTGGGACCTTTACTTATCTCCTGTGGATTCCGGAGGACTGGGAAAATCACTCTTATACTACTAAGGTTAGTTTACCGTCGGGTAGTGTAGGTACCTGCTTAGTAGGGTTCACCTTGACGTGGTAGCAGGCTTATAATTCCTTGGCCAATGGATTAGACTAAGAACCCTTATGTTATGTTTAGTTTCGCTGCACCTTGCTGTTCTGTCACTATGCCTTTAAGAAGTCTGGACGTTCTCCAAGAAGCAATCCTTCTCTGGGTGTTACCTTGTGCTCTGGACTCCATGCCCATGTTCCATGTTCCTGGTTTCTGTTTCCAGACTCCCGTGCTGAAGCGTTGGCTTCCCACAACCCCCGCGTTGGTGCCTGAGAACGCGCGCACTCCCGCTCTGCTGTCAGAGTGTGCGCGCACATGCAGCTGGATCACTCGTGTCTCTGAGTAGGCACTGCATCTCCGGACGCGTCGCGCATTCTCATGCGCGCGGCGCGGTCACGTGACTACGTGCGCCGATCCCCAGCTGCGCGGCAACTTACTCCCTTCGTATCCCCTGCGGCCTCCCCACCTCGCTAACGGGTCCTTCCCCCTTTCCCTGCGCTTGTGAGGACAGCACAAGCATGACAGTACGTCATCTTCCCGGCAAGGGGAGCGCTGTTGATCTCAGGATGGTATATGTGAAGATGAAAAATAGAAATTCAAATATAGTGCAGATTGTAATGAAAAATATATTCTAATCCAAAAAAACTGTGTCGGTCTCACTCACAGATTCCTTCTGGTAAAAATAGGCGTATCAGAGATCCATCTCTCTCTGATGGGAGCCCTTGTGTGAACCCTCAAAGGTGGTAGTCTTTCAATGGTGGTCAATGGATAGTTTTCTATGCTGGGTTGTCAGTAAGGTAAATCCTTAAATATTCCTCCCAGGGAATACAATAAAAGAGAGCGCGCACAATAGTGTAATAAAATTTGGGTATATTGCACACTTATACAAATATGAATAATGCCCTCACATTTTGAAATAAAGGAATATTCGTGGGAGAGAACCACAGATCTCTGGAGGTAAACGCTGGTCAGTTTGCTGCTTCGTCTGCTTCCGCGTGCGTCACACCTACGTCACGTCCTGTGACAATTCTACTGAGGGCGGAAGCAGCTTCCCTGGTTGTTCGGCTTCAGCAGTCTGCCAGCACCTTCCCGTAACGGCCCTCTGTGGTTCTCCAAACAGCTGATTCAACGCGTTTCACTATGGCTTCGTCAGGACCCATGACTGACTCCTCCCCCTTCCTGCCTGCAGCCAGGCACTGACTCCTTCCCCTCCCTGCCTGCAGCCAGGCACTGACTCCTTCCCCTCCCTGCCTGCAGCCAGGCACTGACTCCTTCCCCTCCCTGCCTGCAGCCAGGCACTGACTCCTTCCCCTCCCTGCCTGCAGCCAGGCACTGACTCCTCCCCCACCCTACCTGCAGCCTGGCACTGACTCCTCCCCCTCCTGCCTGCAGAGAGCGCCGCACAGGAGAGTGAGGGGAAAGGTGTATGTGTGTCTGTCTGCTGTGTGTGTTTTGTGGGTCTAGAGGGTGGGCAGTAGAGTGTTTTGTTGGTGTGTGTTTTGTGGGTGTTGAGGGGAACAGCAGAGTCTGTTTTGTTGCTGTGTCTGCAGTGTGTGTTTTGTAGGTGTAGAGGGGGGCTGCAGTGTGTGTGTTTTGTGGGTGTCTAGAGTGGCAAAGGGCTGTAGAGTGTGTTGTTGGTGTGTGTGGGTGTAGATGGGGGGCTGCTAGTGTGTGTTTTGTGGGTGTAGAGGGCGGCAGCTGTCTGTTTTCTTGGGGTGTGTATCTGCAGTGTATTTTGTGGGTGTAGAGGGGGGCTGCAGTGTGTGTTTTGTGGGTGTAGAGGGGGGCTGCAGTGTGTGTTTTGTGGGTGCAGACCCGAGGGGAGCAACCCTGTTGCCAATCGCCACAAGTAGCGACTTGGCCATGAAAATGTGGCGAATTTGAGTTTGACTGGTAACATTTTTGAGGTAACACCGGACACGTATGTTTCCGGTATTACCACTGTCTAGGCGGGAAGCGCGGCGGTGGCGGTAAGCGCGAATGTGGCAGTGGTGGCTGATGGAAGTCTTAGTGCTGAGGGGCGGCCCGCCGACGGTGGCCTGGAGCAATGAGGAGGTGAGTGCTGAGTGGAGGAGAGGGTGACCAATCAGAGAACGGTGAGGGCGGAGCCCACACCCTGCCAGCGCCAGAGACTCCTGCAGGAAAAGGTTCTGGTGCGGTCTGCCAGGAGATAAGGTAATGGTGTGGCGATTTTCAATTCTCATTCGCCATACCTCTGGCTACATTGAAATATAGGTTGCCCACCTCTGGGGAAGAGGTTGGAGGAAGGCCGAAGAGTGTGTTTTGTTGGTGTGTGTGGGTTTTCAGGGGTGCTGCAGTGTGTTTGTGGGTGTAGAGGGGGGCTGCAGTGTGGGTTTGTGAGTGTAGAGGGTGGAGGAGGGCTGCAGAATGTGTTTGTGTGTTTGTGTTTGTAGGGGGCTGCAGAGTGTGTATATAGAGAGGGGCTGTGTGTATGTACAATTTCATCTAAATAAACACGTGCAGTAAAAGCAAAAGAATGTAGACAATCATGCTGATAAAAATCAATATGACTACAAAAGTGTCAATCTTTTTTATAAAAAAAAAAATGCCTATATTTAGCCTATAACAGTAATAATCCCCTCAGAACAGGGCATTACTGGCCAATGATGCCCTGACTGGGTTAAAGTTCCTCGACTTCGCCTCAGGCCTTCAACTCTTCCAGCCATTATTGGCCAGTAATGCCCTGTTCTTTGGGGATTATTACTTAAATACAACATTATTTTAATCGGTTCTTCTATATCGACATCACAAAGCATCATCGGGGCTGCTACACTCATTACAACACTCGGAAACCAATAACCATTGCGGGGCTGCCGGCCTCAAACCAAAATAGTCTACAGTTCCAGATCGTGTCCTACAAACCCTGGTTCTGCCATTCTGTCTAGCCAAGGTCACCAAATATTTTTGAATCTGTGCATAGTCTGTTAAATATGCTGTAAATTTTTCGTAGCAAAGTGTTAGCAAGACTCTGTTGATTATTTTGACTACATTTGGCGTAGGACCCTTCGAGGAGGCAGCTATCGCGTACCTGGTTGCTGACAGAATATGCAGAAGGAGTTTACACTCATAATATGGTATATTTAATGGGTGCTTATTTAGCAGGGCTGTCCATGGACTTCATTTTAATGTTATATTTAAAACTCTAGTTATTAGACCAGCAATCTCTGTCGAAAGGCCAGCTATCAATGGGCAGTCCCACCAGATGTGCACCATCGTTCCGCTCTGACCACAGCCCCCAAAACAATCTGGGGAGACATTCCCATAAATTCTGTGTAATCTGTTCGGGGTCAAATACCAGCGGTATAACACTTTATACGTGTTTTCTTTTATATTAGTGTAACCCTGTTCTCCCCCTCCCCCAAAATTTTTTTTACATAGGTTCTATCATGGGGAAACTGTGCTGGTTACTTATCTTTAGTGTGGTGCATACCTGCTGGTAACAGGGGGCCATGAGTCTCCCGCATGTGTTATAGGGGATACAGGACAGGCTTCTGAGGTAGAACGGAGTGATACTCACAGGTACAGCGCCTCCATCTCCTATAGATCCCCAGAGTTGTGGGGAGGAACCTCTGGAGGAGAACTTCTCTCAACTTCTCCCGGACAGATTCCAGTCTCAGGCAAGAAGTATAGTGAATCCCTCGGATACTTTATTTCTCTGCAGCCTGGCACACTGCCCATCATATACCACAGACACTTAGCAACCCATCAGGTCTTCACCACAGGATGTCCCTGGACCTCACTCCCAGCAACTGGCCACCAGGAGCAGTCCCAGCTCTTCCCTTTATCCCCTGATTGGAATAAGAAGAAATGGTTTCCCTCCGCTCCCGTAAGGGAGGGCCTCAAACTGCCAGAGCCCTGACAGCTTGGTTAGGGTAAATCTGTCTCTCTCAATGGTAGAGACAACTGATCTAAATCAGGAAGTACAGTTCATTAAGTACAGATCCCGTAAGAACCAGCCCGCTGTCCCTGATTGGACAGCAGGCCTGATTGCACTACCTTCTCTGACTCACTGAGCTGCAAGGGTGTGGGGAACAACCCATGATTACTCCTGGCAACCTTCCCTTACCAGGAATTGCTGCCAGGAGGAGGACAGAATAATAGCCCAAAAAATCAGGACTACATTAGTATTCATAGATATAGAGGATGTCGCTTCCCATATGTCCTCCCAAGTGGAAGGTTCCTGGGGTTCCCCCAAATCCTCAGCCCATCGTCTAATATAAACCTTATCCTGTTCTAGTAGGGGTGGGATAATTGTTTGGTAGAATGCGGTTATCTGGCCTTTTTCAAATGGGTTTGAGAGACAGATCTCCTCAAATATAGTTCTGTAAGTGGACAGATTTTTATTTGCTTGTTGCGTTACAAAATGTCTCAACTGCATATACCTGAATAGTTCCGAGTTGGGCATTTGATGTTTCTCCTGCATCTGGGTCTTGAGCCTACCTACCTCTCTATAAGATCTTCAACTCTGCTCAGACCGTGTTTTATCTACCAATAATGGCTCCGGGGATCAGGGCCTGGCCCAAATATTGGTTATTCAATATAGGTAACATAGTGGAGTTGGGGGTTGTCAAGATACATTTTAGACGTATTGTGTCCCACACCTTTAGAGAGTGTATGTTTGTAGGAAGGACGGTGTCACCCACTACTCTATGAGCCTTGGGTACCCACAGGAGAGATCCCAACTGCACCAACCCAGAACAGGAGTCCTCTATATCTACCCATCTCACCGAGCCAGGAGCAGTATGCCACAGCATCAGCTGAGCCATCTGGGCCGCCTGACTGTATGATTTTATATGTGGTACTGCCAGGCCACCCTCCTGCTTTGGTCTCATTAGGGTATTAAGACTAACACGCAGCTTTCTGTTATTCCCGATGAGCCTGGTGATGCAACTTGGAAGACTAGAGATATCGCTATTCTTAAGTGGTATCGGCAGGGTCCTATAGAGATACAATATTCTCTGCAGGAGTGTCATTTTGACCGCCGCTTTTCTTCCAAACTAGGGGATTGCGTATTTTTACCAGGACTCAAGATCCTTTTTTTAGTTTCTTATACATTGAGGGAAAAATACTAGATTTCTTAATCTCTAGCGTCGGAGGTCACCGTGATAACCCCAGGCTCTGGGGAGAGCTCCATTTTGACCTCCCAGTGCATCGGATGTTAAAAATATAAACATTACATGGAGGGGCAAGAATAGATCTTTTAAAGTAAATATTATGCATAAAGAACGTGATGATTAGCGCACACTGCTGCTTTAATCCAACAAAGGGTATGACAAATCACACAAACTGTAATTACCTTTTCTATACTACAGGGTAAAGGTACTTCAAATCTTCACAGGTCCTGAGAGCTATGCACCTGTAAACATACAACATAATTGGACAGGTATCTGCACTTCAATGGAAAAACAAATGTAACATAAAATCCAGGCCAAGGACACATGATAGGGATAACTTCAAGGACTTCACCAGCGAAAGTGACCATTCACAATAATGTCACACTCTTGTTATTTTACCGAGTAGCAACATAAAGGGATAAGCATAAGACACCAAAATGTTGCATTTGAACTGAATGGTACCAAGCATGCGTTTATTTCTTATTAATTTACTTATTTATTCTAAACCACATGAGAAAATTCCCACAACTCTTATTTTTGAAACTTGGCTGTAGCCCTGTGTCAGTAAAGCACATAAAGTCATTTTGTGAATTACTGAATCGTGAAGGTGAATAATAAGGCGCAAACAACTAAAAGTGAAATTAAAAAAAACGTGAATGTGTAGAACCAATATAAATCACATATATAAAAGTGACAAATAAATAAGTGAAAATCTAATGTCCCAGCTCAAACCCTCTGGTGGGACCTGTCTTCACGGTTTCCAAGATGAAAAGGGTATTCTCAAGCAATCCAGGGGGAGCATATACGGGAGAAAAGATAAACAAAATACAAAATGTAAGTGCAGATGTCTGAAAATCTGAAGTAAGGCACGTTGTCTATTCTTGGCTCGTATGCCCAGCTTACTCACAAGATGCAGATGCACTGGCACAATCGGTGTGACACGATATGGGAGAGATAGGAAAAAGCTACATAGTGCGATCAGACTGATAGACCAAATCTTTATGTAAAAAGTATATAAAATGTGCACTTATAATGTGCAAATTAAAATCAGGCATATAAAACTTAAATAAGTGAATTGAAGGGTCACCGCACTGCTCACCGCCTCCCTTAGTACTTCCACTTCTCGTGGGCTGTTACTGAAGCTTGTCTCTGCTCTTCTTGCGCCCGTCAGAGTGTGTGATGTCACGGCTGCAGGAATGGTTAGGTACGGATTGCCGCCAGGACCAAAAAACACCACTCTACACGTTTCGCCCAGTTAGGAACTGTATCCGGCTTCGTCAGGAGTGTGTGTGCTAGTGAGGATATGCCTCCTATATATACCTCTTAGTTTTAATTAGTAAATGGTAAATATAATTGTTTAATCAATCAGCATAGTTGTTATAACTGATCTAGTGAACAGATATTGGATATCGTAATAAACACAGTGAACACATATAAAAACAGCCCAGTCCCACAAACATTAGAATGATCTGTGTACCGTCATTAGTAATTTAGAATATGTATGATCTCCTATTTCTGATAATGAGAGGGAGAAGTGTCATTATATGCTAATTTCTGCAGATTATATATGAACAACAGAACATATGATAATCTATAGATTTGTCATCTTTTTATCTAGAGAAGTAGAAGAGAAGAGGAGCAGAGCTCACAGCGTCCACGAACGCAGAAAAATAAGGGCAACTCCTGATATCGAAAAAATATATATTAGCCTTTAATAATCAGCTTGGCAACAGTACAGGGCCACGCATCAACGCATTTCATCCCTCAGGACTTTCTCAAGGTGTAGGGAGAGACATAGTGATCTACTATTTATCTGAAAAAGCTTCGCGCCAAAATTAGCTACCCATGACGTCATCATCATGCGTCCCAAAAAACGGGTCGCATTGTTAGTGCGCGATTCAGAGCTGAGCCGCGCTCATAACAGAAGAGGTTCACTGGGTGCCAGGATTGGCTGCTAGAAAGAAAAAAACATATTGAATAACACAACTTTAATCATAACAGTACGACAACATGACAAAACATTAAATAAAATAATAACTACTCTAAATATAGAAAAAACAAATAAATAAATAGTACTACTACACACCTCTGGAACCAAAGAAGGACCAATATTAAAGGAAAAAAGAAAAAAAGAATATATAAAAATAAAATATATGTGAAATGCAAGGGATGTCAACACATGATCAAAAAGGTATAAACAAAGAATAATATGAGTAAGTTCTTAAAGATATCTATGTGTAACCGCCACTGCACAGAACATATATCAAAATAATGTTCCAAGAGGATAAATAGACCCTCCATCCTATAAACAACAGGAAAGTATATGTGTGTCAACAAGCTACAAAAAATAAGACAAGAAAGCTAATGAATTAGTTAGTAAAATTATTAATAGATTTATGACACACATATACCCTCCCATACAGAAACCGCACAGAAAATACATAACACACTAATTTAAAAACGATATATATATATGTGTAGTATAGATATATATATATAAATATGTATATTAAGGGTAAGACCAAGATATGCCACACTCATGAACTAAATCATGAGTCTTAGCAGAAATTGTCTATCCCTATGGATAAAAAGAATACTGAATCTATAGGAATCATGAAATACAAGAGAATAATTTGTAAAAAGTCTAACTGCCAAACCACAGATGATATGCTCTTAATAACAATTTATCTACATAAGAGAATCAATTATATATTATCCATCTAATAGTGCAAAAGAAGAACAAAAAGTGCAAAAAGAATAAGAATAAACATAAAAATAGAATCTAAAAAATAATAACTGAAAAAATGAATAAATAAAAAATGATCATAAAGAATATATATAGTAGATAATCATGAAAAAAATCATGAAAACATCATAAAAAATCATAAAAAATGAGTGAGATTCCAGTCTATGTTCATTCCGTGAGGCACTCTGGTCCTCAAAGTGAAAATACAGAATGCCTCACGACGATCCAGCTGTAGGGTCCTATTGCCACCCCTATCTAGGGGGGCAACTATTTCAATACCCTGAAAGGAAAAATTATCAGGACCTCCCTTAGTACAGCTGGAAAAATGTTTAGAAACAGGTTGACTGAGATCTCCATTACATATAAGTCTAAAGTGTTCCATCATTCTAATTTTGAGACACCTGGTTGTTCGTCCCACATATTGACATCCACATGTGATCAGATAAATAACAAATGACGAATTACAATTGATAAACATCATAGTTTTATGTGTTATCCTATTAACAGTGGAGGTGACTGTGTTACATTCTTTCATTTTAGGGCAAATTTTGCATTTATTGCATCTAAACGAACCTTTGGGGAGTTTCGGTTGAATATTGGTTGGTGCTTTAAAAAGACTGGGTGAGAGGGTACTCGCTACCGTCCTAGCTTTTTTGAATACAACCCTAGGGCCTGTAGAGATTATAGGTCTGTAATCTCTACAGGCCCTAGGGTTGTATTCAAAAAAGCTAGGACGGTAGCGAGTACCCTCTCACCCAGTCTTTTTAAAGCACCAACCAATATTCAACCGAAAGTCCCCAAAGGTTCGTTTAGATGCAATAAATGCAAAATTTGCCCTAAAATGAAAGAATGTAACACAGTCACCTCCACTGTTAATAGGATAACACATAAAACTATGATGTTTATCAATTGTAATTCATCATTTGTTATTTATCTGATCACATGTGGATGTGGATGTCAATACAGTATGTGGGACGAACAACCAGGTGTCTCAAAATTAGAATGATGGAACACTTTAGACTTATATGTAATGGAGATCTCAGTCACCCTGTTTCTAAACATTTTTCCAGCTGTACTAAGGGAGGTCCTGATAATTTTTCCTTTCAGGGTATTGAAATAGTTGCCCCCCTAGATAGGGGTGGCAATAGGACCCTACAGCTGGATCGTCGTGAGGCATTCTGTATTTTCACTTTGAGGACCAGAGTGCCTCACGGAATGAACATAGACTGGGATCTCACTCATTTTTTATGATTTGTTATGATGTTTTCATGATTTTTTCATGATTATCTACTATATATATTCTTTATGATCATTTTTTATTTATTCATTTTTTAATTTATTATTTTTTATATTCTATTTTTATGTTTATTCTTTTTCTTTTTGCATTTTTTTCAGTGTGTCTCCATCATTCTTCTTTTGCACTATTAGATGGATAATATATAATTGATTCTCTTATGTAGATAAATTGTTATTAAGAGCATATCATCTGTGGTTTGGCAGTTAGACTTTTTACAAATTATTCTCTTGTATTTCATGATTCCAGTAGATTCAGTATTTTTTTTTATCCATAGGGATAGACAATTTCTGCTAAGACTCATGATTTAGTTCATGAGTGTGGCATATCTTGGTCTTACCCTTAATATACATATGTATATATATCTATACTACATATATATGTATATATAGCTATAATATATATATATATATATATATATATATATATATATATATATATATATATATATATATACAGTGTTCGACAAGTCACCCAAAATCTACTCGCCCAACCAAAAAATTTAATCGCCACCTAGTCCCGCCCCCAACCCGCCCCGCCCCTAGTCCCACCCCCAACCCTAGTCCCGCCCCCAACCCCGCTTTAAAATAAAATATATAAATAAAATACATTTAATAAATTCCTAATCAGAACAACATTCATTTTTGACATAAATGTATTTATTGTATTACATTATGCTACAATTAGTCCTTGTTACATGTGTGTGTGTGTAAATGTCAATCTAGAAATAAAAGCCAGCTGTGAATGACTAGTTTCCTGAACCCCTTAACCAGTGTCTGGACGTCCCCGCTTCACAATATCTAAAGCAGCAATCCCGCCTGGGATCTTACCTGATCCGCAGTCCCTCAATGTCCAGGTACCCTCATTTCCGCAATGTTATACATTGGAGGGGATGTGTTCCCTACCTGTCTTCTGGGTTAGGGGGGGTTCCGATGTCTTCCGTGTGAAGCTTGAGTCAGATCTGGAAGAAAATAGTATAGGTTATTTCGGTGTAGTATAGGGCAGTTAAACTATATAGGGTAAATAAGAGATCCAGAAACAGAGTGTGATTGGGGGTGGGGGGGTGATTGGGGGTAGGGTGGGGTGGGGGGGGGGTGATGGGGTGATGGGATGGGGTGGGGGGGTGATGGGGTGGGGGGTGAGTGGGTGACACTTCTGGTATTCTGGTATCCTACACACACACACACACACACACACACACACACACACACACACACACACACACACACACACACACACACTGGGACACACACACACACACTGACACACACACTGACACATAGAGACACACACACACACTGACACACACACACACACACACAGACACACACACACACACACACACACACACACACACACACACACACACACACACACACACACACACACACACACACACACACAGACACACACACAGAGATACACACACAGAGACACACACACAGACACACACACACAGACACACACTCACAGACACACACACTGGGTGGGTATTCATTGAAAGGGAGGTGGCCCACCTGTTCATCCAGGCCTTGTCCTCCACATGCCAGCTGAGGGTCGGGCAGCCAGGCGGGGGGGTCGGGCAACCGGACAAGCAGGCGGGGGGGCAGTCAGGCGGGAGGATCGGGGCCAGCGGAGGACAGCGGCACAGCAACACAAACCTCCCCATGAGAAACGTGCGCGTCCGCGTGCGCATGCGCAGTCTGCTGCCAGCCTGCTTCCCCGCTCCCATTACCAGAGCGTGGGACGGAGGGGAAGCGCCTGGGCAGCAGCAGCCGCGGGACCCCCCCAGCCTGCCCCCCCCCGCGTCCGCGTGCGCATGCGCAGGCTGCTGCCAGCCTGCTTCCCCGCTCCCATTACCAGAGCGTGGGACAGAGGGGAAGCAGCTGCGGGACCCCCCCAGCCTACCTCCCGCATGCGCAGGCTGCAGCTAGTGCTGCCAGCCTGCTTCCCCGCTCCCATTACCAGAGCGTGGGACGGAGGGAAAGCGCCTGGGCAGCAGCCGCGGGACCCCCCCAGCCTGCCCCCCGCGTCCGCGTGCGCATGCGCAGGCTGCTGCCAGCCTGCTTCCCCGCTCCCAATAACAGAGCGTGGGACGGAGGGGAAGCGCCTGGGCAGCAGCAGCCGCGGGACCCTCCCGCAGTAAGCGGGGATCGGGGGCAAGAGGGTTTGGGGCTGACCCAGAGCTGCCAGCCGGTCCTCTTCCCCGCGTCAGGCCAATCAGGGAGGGGGATTACTTATTTATAAAAAAATAAAAAATTGGCGCGAGCAGGGGAATTCATAGAGCCGCAGCAGCGGCCTAAATCCACTCGCCAGCAGCCTAAATCCACACGCCCGTGGCGTGTGGTTATCATTAATTGTCGAACACTGTATATATATATATACATGAACATATATGAACATATATATACAGTGTTCGACAATTAATGATAACCACACGCCACGGGCGTGTGGATTTAGGCTGCTGGCGAGTGGATTTAGGCTGCTGGCGAGTGGATTTAGGCTGCTGCTGCGGCTCTATGAATTCCCCTGTTCGCGCCAATTTTTTTTTTTTTTTAATAAATACGTAATCTACCATATATATATATAGTTTTTAAATTATTGTGTTATGTATTTTCTGTGCGGTTTCTGTATGGGAGGGTATATGTGTGACATAAATCTATTAATAATTTTACTAACTAATTCATTAGCTTTCTTGTCTTATTTTTTGTAGCTTGTTGACACACACATATACTTTCCTGTTGTTTATAGGATGGAGGGTCTATTTATCCTCTTGGAACATTATTTTGATATATGTTCTGTGCAGTGGCGGTGTCACGGGAATATAGGAGTGCTCACCACAAACCGGACTGGACCGCGAGGCCGAGGTGGGGATACAGGAAAACCACCGCCCTACAGCCGCGTGAGCGGGTCCGGTTAGCAGAGTCGTGTAGATAGCCTGGTTCGGGACAGGAGAGTGTAGAGTGGTAGAGGTACTTGCCAGATCCGGGGTTGGAGAGATCAAGAGTAGTCGGTGTCCAAAGCCAAAGTCGAGGAGAGGAGAAGGTAGAAGTCCGTAGGGCGAGCCGGGGTTCGAGGGTGCCAGAGATCGGGAGTCCAGGTTCAAGCTAGGGTCTGTAACGGAAGACAAGAGCAGACTGCGAAGTAGCTTGTAGCAAGCACAACTAGAGACTGACTATGCTCAGCAATCAGCTCTGGGCTGGTAGCACTATATACTGATAGGAGCCAATGAGAACCTCCAGCGGTGATGTCAGAAGAAGGTAGAGCGCTGATAGGCTGAGGCAGGATGCAGGACTGGTGGGGACGGAACAAGTACATTGGCGGCAGTGGAGATGGACATGGTAGCGCGCGCGACGCGCGCGACGGAAGGGGCAGGTTGAGTTCGCCGGGAGGAAAAACAGGAACTGTAGACGCGCGCGCGGGTCTACCACGGCGGCGCGCATGGGCAGCAGGAGCTGCAGGAAGAGAAGGGAGAGAAGGGGAACCACGTGACCGGGTGCCGCGCGCCCGACAGCGGAGGTAAGAGCCACAGCGGGCGCCGTGGGTAGCGGCATTACAGTACCCCCCCCTTCAGGGTCGGACTCCGGACGATCCTTACCAGGTTTAAGTGGAAATTTGAGATGAAATGCCCGGACCAGCCTGGGGGCGTGTACCTGGACTTGCGGAATCCATGCCCTTTCTTCGGGTCCAAAACCCCTCCAATGCACCAAATACTGGAGCCCTCCTCTTGAGATACGAGAATCTAGGATGGACTGTACCTCAAACTCTTCTTGTCCATTGACAAGTCTGGGGGAAGGTGCGTTGTGTTGGATCTGACGTTTGGGTATAAATGGTTTTAACAGAGAACAATGAAAGGCAGAGGGAATCTTCATAGTAGCAGGTAGTTTGAGTCGGTAGGTAACCGGATTGATCCTCTCCAATATAGAGAATGGGCTGATAAATCGGGGTGCCAGCTTTGGGGATGTGACTTTCAAGCATATGTTCTTAATAGATAGCCATACTTTCTGACCTGGGGCATAATTGGGTGGTCTCTGATGATGTCGATCAGCCTGCCTTTTCTGCATAGCCGTGGCCCGCTTGAGATTATCCTGAATCCTAGACCAGGAAGCTTGAAGATCCCGAATCCTCTCTTCTGCGGCTGGAACTCCTGTACTCAGCCTAGACTGAGGGAGGGTGGAGGGATGAAAGCCAAAATTAGAAAAGAATGGAGACTGTAGTGTGGACTCATTCCTGAGATTATTGTGAGCGAATTCTGCCCAAGGGAGTAGGTCGAGCCAATTGTCCTGAGAGTCCGATATGAAACAACGAAGGAACTGCTCCAGTGACTGATTGGTTCGTTTAGTTTGACCATTGGTCTGTGGGTGGTATCCAGAGGAGAAGTGAAGCGCCACGTTAAGTTTCTTACAGAAGGCCCTCCAGAATCTCGAAACAAATTGCGACCCCCGATCAGAAACTATGGTCTGAGGTGATCCATGGAGCCTGAAGACCTCCTTGACAAATACCTCGGCAAGTTTAGGGGCACTGGGTAGACCTTTGAGTGGGATAAAATGCGCTTGTTTAGAAAAGCGGTCGACCACTACTAGTATAGTGTCCATACCCTTGGATTTGGGCAGGTCGACAATAAAGTCCATCGAGAGATGTTCCCATGGACGATCGGGAATAGGGAGGGTTTGCAGGAGTCCTGGAGGTTTATTCCGTGGAGTCTTGTTCTGTGCGCAGGTGGAACATGCTGAGATGAAATGTTGAATGTCCTTGCGCATGCCTGGCCACCAAAAGGTTCGTTGCAAGAGGTCAATAGTCCTTTTGATCCCTGGATGACCTGCCGTTTTAGCGGCGTGCCCCCATTGCATTACCTTCTGGCGGAAGGTAGGGGGTGTGAAAAGTCGTCCAACTGGCACCCTGAGACCCTGAGGGTTTTGATCAGTGCGTCAAAGGTACTGGCAGACAGGACACATTTCGGAGGAAGGATAGTCTCTTGAGGATCTTCGGTTTTGTCCTCTACAGAGAATTGACGAGACAGTGTGTCAGCTTTAGTGTTTTTAGAACCCGGGAGGTATGAAATAAGGAAGTTGAATCGGGTGAAGAAGAGGGACCAACGTGCCTGCCGAGCACTCAGACGGCAGGCAGTCTCAATATATAAGAGGTTTTTATGGTCCGTAAGGATGGTGACGGGGTATTCAGCGCCTTCCAATAGATGCCGCCACTCCTCCAAAGCCATCTTGATCGCGAGGAGCTCACGGTTACCCACGTCATAATTCCGTTCTGCTGCGGAGAATTTTTTAGAAAAGAATGCACAGGGATGCAGTCTGGCCTGTGGGTTCTTCCTTTGAGATAAGATCGCCCCTGCCCCTATGTCCGAAGCATCCACCTCGAGAGTGAAGGGTTGTGCTGGATCAGGATGCACCAAGATAGGTGCTGTGACAAAGGCTTCCTTGAGAACCTGAAAGGCCATGATGGCCTCGGGGGACCACAGTGCAGGATTGGCGTTCTTCTGAGTGAGGGCTGTGATGGGTGCGACCAGCGTGGAGAAATTCTTTATGAACCTGCGGTAATAGTTGGCAAAACCTAAGAACCTCTGTACCGCTTTCAGAGAGAGGGGGCGGGGCCAATTCAAGACAGCCTCCACCTTGGTAGGATCCATCGCGAGTCCTGTGTCAGAGATTATGTAACCCAAAAATGACGTGGATGACTGGTGGAACTGGCATTTTTCAAGTTTGGCGAACAATCGGTTCTCCCGTAACCTCTGAAGTACTTGTTTGACGTGCTGAGTATGTTTCAGGGGATTCTGCGAGAATATAAGAATGTCGTCTAGGTAGACCACCACGTGTTGATCCAGCAGATCTCTGAAGACGTCGTTAACGAAATCCTGGAAGACGGCTGGCGCGTTACAGAGACCAAAGGGCATCACGAGGTACTCATAGTGCCCATCACGCGTGTTGAAGGCCGTCTTCCACTCATCTCCCTTACGAATCCGAACCAGATTGTAGGCTCCACGGAGATCCAGCTTGGAGAAGATAGTGGTGCCTTGTAACCTGTCGGCAATCAAGGGAAGAGGATACCGATTCTTGACAGTCACCTTGTTGAGACCACGATAATCAATGCAAGGACGAAGTGTGCCGTCCTTTTTCTTTACAAAAAAGAAGCCTGCTCCTGCCGGAGAAGAAGACTTACGAATGAAGCCTCTCTGGAGGTTCTCCTGTATGTAAAGTTTCATCGCCTTGTTCTCGGGGGGGGGAAAGCGGGTAGGTACAACCTCTGGGGGGAATCGCGCCAGGAAGAAGGTCGATCGGGCAATCGTAGGCACGATGGGGTGGTAATTCCCCCGCCTGAATTTTGTCCAAGACATCTCTGAACTCCCAGTAGGCGACCGGAAGGAGGGGATTCTTGGATTCCGGATGTGTGGCACCTACTAGGGCTTTAGGCGAAACCAGACAAATGTCTTGACACCGATCTCTCCAGGTGAGGGGTTGTGACTGGAGCCAGTCGATCTGGGGATTATGGTGCTGGAGCCAGGGAAGACCTAATATCACGTCTACAGCCGGCGTGTGGATGGAATCCAACTGAATTTGTTCGGAATGGTGTCCTGTCATCTTAAGACGGAGGGGAATGGTCTGATGTGAAATAAATGCGGGTTGCAAAGGCCTACCGTCAATGGCTTCTAGGCCTACGGGCCAATCCTTGGCTACCAGAGGAATCTGGTTCCTCTCCGCGAAAGATTGATCAACAAAGTTCCCACCAGAACCGGAGTCTAGGAAGGCCCTCGTGGTGATGTCCCCAAAGTCCCCTGATAGGGTTATAGGAAGAAGTATCTTGGATGGTAGTTTGGGAGAGGAAGGAGAGGTTACCATGCCCAGTGTAGTTCTCCCAGTACTCACTGGGGGCTGGCGTTTCCCGACTTGGCACTCACCAGGTGTCTACTATTTCCGCAGTAAAGGCAGAGTCCTGCCCGACGGTGACATAGTCTTTCCGTTAACGAAAGGCGAGTTCCACCCAGCTGCATGGGTTCTTCGGAGGATACGGCGACGGGCTCCCCTGGAGCTGTATGTGAGGAGAAAGTGGGTTGAGTACCTTTTGGCGCTTTCCCTTCTCTGCTCTTCGCTCCTGGAGCCGCTGGTCCATATGGATACAGAGCGCGATGAGTTCCTCCAATGATGTAGGGCGCTCCAGAGCGGCCAGCTTGTCCTTGAGGGAGTCATTCAAACCCTGCCAAAACACTGGGGCGAGTGCTTCATCATTCCACCTTGTTTCTGCCGAAATAGTGCGAAACTCCAGTGCGTAGCGAGCCACCGAGCGATTTCCCTGTGAAACATTGAGGAGAGAAGAAGCGGCAGTTACCCTCCTACCTGGTGTATCGAACACCTTCCGGAATTCAGCACAGAACCGGTCCAGGCTGGAAGTCAGATCCGGGAGATGCTCCCATATGGGTGTAGCCCAGGCCAGGGCGTCATCGGTCAGCAGCGAGTAAATGTACGCGACCTTGGAACGAGGAGTAGGGAAGTGAGAGGGTAGAAGTTCAAATTGGACGGAACACTGCCCCAGGAAGCCACGACATGCTGAAGGCTCTCCCGAATAGCGATTGGGAGAAGGTAGACGAGGTTCAGGAGGATAAGTCAGAGGTACCGGCGGGGAGAAGATAGGAGCAGGAGGAGCGGCAGCAGTCTCAGGAGAGGACAGAAGGGATTTGAGTTGCTCTGAAATGGTACCCAGGGAGTTTTGGAGCAGTTCCATACGCTGGTTATTTTGGGAGAGACAAGTCTCTACTTCCTTGAACAGGCCATCGTGTTCGCTTAAGCGTCGACCCACCTC
This sequence comes from Ascaphus truei, assembly GCF_040206685.1. Classification (NCBI taxonomy): domain Eukaryota; kingdom Metazoa; phylum Chordata; class Amphibia; order Anura; family Ascaphidae; genus Ascaphus; species Ascaphus truei. The sequence goes on along the minus strand of NC_134490.1, from coordinate 7,258,828 downwards.
GGCGGAGTCCAGGTCTGTTGGGCTGAGCATAATGTCACGGGAATATAGGAGTGCTCACCACAAACCGGACTGGACCGCGAGGCCGAGGTGGGGATACAGGAAAACCACCGCCCTACAGCCGCGTGAGCGGGTCCGGTTAGCAGAGTCGTGTAGATAGCCTGGTTCGGGACAGGAGAGTGTAGAGTGGTAGACCCAGAGCTGCCAGCCGGTCCTCTTCCCCGCGTCAGGCCAATCAGGGAGGGGGATTACTTATTTATAAAAAAAAAAAAAAATTGGCGCGAGCAGGGGAATTCATAGAGCCGCAGCAGCGGCCTAAATCCACTCGCCAGCAGCCTAAATCCACACGCCCGTGGCGTGTGGTTATCATTAATTGTCGAACACTGTATATATATATATACATGAACATATATGCCGTGGGTAGCGGCATTACAGGCGGTTACACATAGATATATTTAACAACTTACTCATATTATTCTTTGTTTATACCTTTTTGATCATGTGTTGACATCCCTTGCATTTCACATATATTTTATTTTTATATATTCTTTTTTCCTTTAATATTGGTCCTTCTTTGGTTCCAGAGGTGTGTAGTAGTACTATTTATTTATTTGTTTTTTCTATATTTAGAGTAGTTATTATTTTATTAAATGTTTTGTCATGTTTTCGTACTGTTATGATTAAAGTTGTGTTATTCAATATGTTTTTTCTTTCTAGCAGCCAATCCTGGCACCCAGTGAACCTCTTCTGTTATGAGCGCGGCTCAGCTCTGAATCGCGCACTAACAATGCGACCCGGTTTTGGGACGCATGATGATGACGTCACGGGTAGCTAATTTTGGCGGGAAGCTTTTTCAGATAAATAGTAGATCACTATGTCTCTCCCTACACCTTGAGAAAGTCCTGAGGGATGAAACGCATTGGTGCGTGGCCCTGTACTGTTGCCAAGCTGATTATTAAAGGCTAATATATATTTTTTCCATGTCTGGAGTTGCCCTTATTTTTCTGCGTTCGTGGACGCTGTGAGCTGTGCTCCTCTTCTCTTCTACTTCTCTGGATTCTTCACCTGAGGACTGCACGCTAAAGATCTATCTATCTGGAACTTCATCAAGACAGGTAAAGGGCTACAGCCCCTTATTTATTACTTTCTTTTGCTGGACTGTGTTATATTATACCCCAGTGGTGAATTCATGCATATTGGAGACCAAGTTTTGGGGTAGCTGTGTGGGCACCACCAGGTCCCTGTTTTTCACCCTGGGATGTTTATTCTTTTCAATATATTACTGTTCCTGGATTCTGGATTCATCTAATGGAATTTATGCTATTTTGAACTTACTGTGGTGATGCACCAATATACCACACAACCTATCATCTTTTTATCTAATAGAGAAGGGGATAATAGATCATATTGTCAGAATTTTATATATAAGGCTTATGCTACTAAAGCCATATTACATTTATATAAAGAAGAGATAATACTCATGCTCTGCTCTAGCATTTATAGAAGGGTATAAGAGGAATATTACTAGCAAGGGAATCAGAGGGGTGGAATCTCAACTTATATCAAAAGGATGTTATAATATCCTTTTTGGCATATTAAGTCACCAAACAAGGGCAAATATATGATAGCTGTAGGGATTTACAGAGTAGGGAAGCACTTGCCCTATGGGTGATAACTAGGCATATTTGATGGGGATGAAAATTACATAAATTGAATATAATTAATTAAGCTGGTTAGACAGGTAAACAAGGTGACAAACAGTATCTCAACTAAAATGATCTTTTGTTAGGGAACAAAGGAGGGAACACAAGGACGTACCACACTTACCCCTGACGAAGAAGGAATACCTTTGAAACGCGTAGGGTTGCCGGGAGGACCAGTTTCGTTGGAGCACCAGGAAACAGGAAGTGACTTAGGACGCCAGCTGGATCGGCGGTGGATGTCGCGGAGATTGGAGAAGGTTGCTGAACACTACGAACTGGTCTGTCCTTATGCTTTTACACTGTTTTGTGTAAATATAATCCTTATTTTGCACATAAAGCTGAGCTTTTTAAATAAAAAGAAGGCTTCTGAATCTTTCCCCAATATTGCGGAGGTGAAAACTGTCAGGAAACCTTTATATGCCTGATTACAGGCACTGAAAGGTAAGTGCATATCTCACCACTTATCTGCATGCTGCATGCTGTGGACTTGCTTCACTATTGTGTTTTTTCTTTCTTTTCTCTTGTACTCCCTTTCAACGAGGTGCGCTGATCATCTTGGAAATCTATTATTCCTGAGAATTGGGAACACTTCTACTCTTCAAGCTGCACCACATTACTCATATAAGTTTGGAGTGCCTATAGTTACAGCGCTTCCCTTATTGTTATCACCATTTCATCAGTGCATACCAGATCTGATAGCGCAGGATCTGAGCCCCTATCACCTGACCAATGTAATTGGTGGTACCCTCTGTTCCAGGGGTATGCCCCTGAATTAAAGTATACAAGGTTTATTCTGCGGAGTGGCCCTTTAGTTGACCATTGGTGGGAGGAAGGTGTATTTACCCTTGAGGAGTCAGCTGAAGTTCTCTTTAAGAGAGAGAGCGAGATTAAATTGGGAGTACGTATCCCTAAGGGCTCTGAAAGTCTTAAGAGAAGAATAAACCCAAAAGATCCAGGGTTTTGGGTACTACCCGGCCAGGGAGCTGGCCGGAAGGTGCTTAAGCTAAGTAGGGCTGACCGGGCAATAAGAGCTAGGTTCCGGATGTCCCATGGGTATCACTTCCCCTATCTCCCTGAACCCATCATGCAAGCCATGAGTGGCTGAGGTTAGCTGTTATCGATTACCTGCTGCGTAAGACTAGCCATAAAGAAATACACTCACAAGGGTAAGTGTAAAATAAGCGATTGTGAATATAATCACCGCCCAGCTGGTGGTTCTGCGTCCGGAATCCACAGCATGAATCACACTCCGTGGTATAGGCAAACAGCGGAATGTTGAGGAACCCAAGGGCATCTGGTATCTTCACAAAAGTCCAATAAAAACAGCGTCACTGGGAAGTCCCCCTTTGAGAAATTCGCCCTAGAACGATGAAACGCGTAAGGGAGCGCTGTTACGCTGCACGCAGTGACATTACGTCAAGACGTTGCCGCGCATGCGCACTACCAGATTGAATTGAGTGCGGGACATTCTGCGGCTGCCAGCAACAGCATATCTGTTTTTATTGGACTTTTGTGATACTATATATATATTGGTTGCTAGAGTACCCGGGCCAATGTGAGATTGGGGGGGGGGGAAACCCGTTACATATATATATATATATGTAACAGGTTTCCCCCCCCCCCCCCCCCAATCTCACATTGGCCCGGGTACTCTAGCAACCAACCCCCATTACGTGTTCGTGTCTGGTGGTGCACCTGCAGGCAACAGGACTCCTGAGTCTCCCGCTTGATGGTATTAGGGGATGTCATCAGGACAGGTAGCTGAGGTAGTGGGTGCGAGTTTAACTTACATCATGTGCAGCGCCTCCACCTCATCAGGATCTGTGCTTCTGCAGGGAGATGGTCCTGGTGAGGAACTCCTTCTCGGTGGTGACTGCCACTGCTGAGTAATCTCACGCTCACACAGTGGGGGTTTCGTTAACAAGGTCATCTTTATTGTAGATTGGGATGTAGCAGACTGTCACTATCCAGGGACTCAGAGCATACAGCCACTCCCCTGCATACATAGGGCACCTCACCATGGTATGAGGGAAAACCTCCATAACTACTGCTGGCATACCTGTACTTACCAGGACTTACTGCCAACAGAGAGGAAAGTAGTATACCATTATTATGCATGGCTATATACTCCCCCTGGTGAATCCCAACCGTCCCGGCTGGGGCCTAAATTTGGTGTACCTTGCTCCAGGAAACACTGAAAAAGAACACACAAATTAAGCGTCAAACATTATCACCTTTTACATTATAATGCAAGAACCTTTCGCTCACTGACCAGTATGGAGCGTTAAAGAAAAGGGCAGACCACTCTTTGATTGGACCTAATAATAGTGTCGAGGGTCTGGTTTCTTCACCTCCCGCCCCGCTGCATCGGTGACTGTCACGCTATACTCTCGGGGCAGGCCTCGCTCATTACAATACACCACTTTGTGCATATAAATGCTGCGCCCGATTTTCCAAACCCTCATTAGTTGGGAAACCCTCTGCTCAGCCTGAACGCCCTTAATGGCCCCTCCCTTATTGACAATGTAATATTCTATGTCATTACGAAGCCACCTCTCTCGATTTTCCTCTATCTCCCTCATCAGAGGTTCGGGGACATATGGGTACTCAAGCCCATGAGACCGTTTATATTTGGATGTAATGGCCCGTTCAGCTCGGCAGGCCCGGGTTAATTTAGTTTGCCCAGCCTTTCCCGGCAACACCCATGACAGGGGCTCATCTGACTCCACCGGATCATCTAACTCTTCAGACCCCTTTGGGGTAATAAGACCCCCTTGAATTCGGTCCCACCTTACTCGCAGCTCTTTGAGGTATGCCTCATCGTTGAAATCCCCGGGAACCCACCAATGGTCAACCACCCCATCCCTTTCTAGAATTAAACGGGTGCGGTCTATCCAGGCGACATAACCCTCATATAGTGGTGCCCACCATCTAGTTTCCCGTACCTCCTCCGAGTTGGATTCTAGTGGCTCTTCCTCTTCAGGCCCGCCCGATGATACCCCTGAAGTACCCTCAGATTGCGTAACCTTCCCCCGACGCTGTGACCAGTGTCCACCCGTGATACCCAACACACTAGCACAATCACTGGGCACCGACCCTCGTCGAGAAATCCTTCCTCCACCCTCCGATCCATCATCCGAAGTTCCCCAGTCCAGGCTTCCAGTCCGTTCCTCGGTAGGACCCCGGGAATCCCCTGACATCCCCAGGCTAGAGGTAGACCCGAATGAACAGGTGACAGGGACAGGGGATTTAACTAGGGCCTTGGGGCTAACTTTGGGGATGGACGGGGTTGGGGGACGGGGCCGGACAGTAGGTATCGGCAGGGTTACGGCCTGCTCCTCAGCAATACCTGACTCGCTTCCGCCACAAAGTCCGTTCTTTCCTCCGACTGCTGAGCCTCTCGGTCTCCGGCTCGAGCGCCCACTCCGTCTGTCAGTAGGGGATCGACTTCCACTGCTCGACCGCAGAGGCGCGATCACCTCCCACTCGATGCCGCCCTGGTCGTCCGGAATCTCCTCCGGACACGCACGTGCTTCGACGCCATCTTGGCTTGGGTCCCCAATTGAGACCTCTTCCTCCACGAGGACATCCGGCAACTCCCTTCTGCTACGCGGTCCAGCCTGACCCTGGATCCGCTCTTCTTTCACCTCCACCCCCTGGATCTGCGGCGAGCACTGAGCTAGCCTACTGCTCCGCAGCGTTGGGGTGGATCGACCTCCTTCCGACCCGCTAGTCACCACGGCAGTGGGACTACGGCGATCGGGGGCTTGCGGTACTGGGGACACTCGACTCCGTGTCTCCACACCACGAGGAATAGCATCTCGCCACGGGATACCACTGGTATGGTACTCCGTCAACAAGTCCTGTGCATCTGCCAGCCTGGCACACTCCTCGTCCGAGGACTCTAATTTACAGTTCGGGTGGGGTATTCCAGTAGGGGACCGTCGATGGGCTCCTTTCCGGTCACCTCTCCGATGGCTAGTTTTCTCTGACTTGAGAACCCGGCTTGATTCCTGCTCCGCGGGGCCTGTACTCTCACGCCACAGTGCACCCGGAAGCTCCGCCGCCGACATCGGGGTAGAATCCTTCACTCCCCCAGCTTGTACCGGCACAAACGTCGTCATGGGCCACATATATTGCAGTCCACAATGAGGACATCGAGCCTCGCTGCCCACAGCTCCGCCCGGCAGTCTGAACTGCAGGTAGAGACAGACCACTGTCTCCACACCCTCTACGCGGATAATCAGGAAGCCTCCTGGAACCGAATAGGGATGGGTAGATATCAAGGGACTCTGATCCACTTTCTCGGAATGTTCAGCCATAGTCACCAACGGAGGCACTCTTCTTAGAGGTCTGTATCGATCAATGGCTCTTCGCAACTGAAGGGCAGGGGATGGTTGAACAATCCCTCCCCCTACTTCCTCCATCGGCATCCGGTGGAACCGCAGACCACTCCCCCTGGTTGAAACTAGGGGGATGTCTCGTAGACTTGTAGGCTGACCCAGCACAGGTGCAAAGTGAGTCATAGTCCATGAGGGCACGGCTCCAGCTTTCGCGCCAAACTCCCCAGCAGGGTTTTCTCGTTGCCGCCAATCCTGGCCAACAATTAGCAATCTGCAAAGTTGCAAGACTTTCTGCAGCTGGCCCACGCGGTGTCCCGGGAACGCGGGAACCGCCATCTTGGTGAGTACTGTCCTTCTTCATATTTGAGGTAGCGTTTGGCTGTTTGTTTATTGGTGTATAACAAAGTCCATTTCATTCCTCCCATCTCGCAAGGCTGTCGTCCTCACTAGTCTCGAGGGTACTTTCCCGAGAACATAGGCAGGACAAACACGGCGCAGCCACGGCTTTCACGCCATTCCATAACAAGCTCACAAAAGTCTCTTCTGTAGCTAATTCTTCTTCCTCAGTCCGACATTCTGAACCTTCTGCTCTTTGCAGATCCTCCATTCTGACGGTTGTTTCTCGATCACGGTATACTGGATTATTGTACATGGAGCTCCGCTCTGCGGGGCAGCTACCACATCAGTACAATAAACATGCCTTGTGCACCACCTTATGTACCTAACGTAGATCCAACTCGTGTTTGCACTACCTCAGGCTAGGCTCACTCTCTCAGTGTCTACTGTAACTCCTTCCTCCCAGTCTGTGCTCCCTTCGGTAAGTGATCTGGAATGGCTAGAGTACTCTGGGGCTTCCATGCAGTACTTGGGCGTCTACCTCTCTTGGTCAGCCTAGTGCATTATATATACATTATATATATATACAGTGGTCGACAAATCACCAAAAAATCTACTCGCCAAACAAAAAAATCTACTCGCCACCTAGTGCCAAACGTGTGCTGCTTGGGTCAATAGGAGCTCGCCACGATGTTAAATCCACTCGCCCGGGGCGAGCAAATGTATAGGTTTGTCGAACACTGTATATATATATATATATATATATATATATATATATATATATATATATATATATTTTTTTTTTTTTTTTTCCACACACAATAATGTGTGTGCAACACTCCTACTATATAGCACATTCATAAAAAAGGGCGTGGAAAATATACACATCCAATCCATGAAATCTTTAAAAAAAAAAAAAAAAAAAAGGTCCAGGCAAAGAAATCATTGCCTTATAGAAATTCAAGAGGCTTCTATGATTTTTGCAGCATTCTTGTACAATGATTATTGGGTTAATATGCAAACAAGCAAAGACTTGTTGTGTTTTCCATGCAGGAAAATAGTTTGTCCCAGTTCCCCATTCTGGTTATTGACAAACTTTCACTTTCCCATATATAGGAGCGAGCTGCTGATTGACAGCGCAGACTAATCTGTGACACAGGCATAGGCGGGTACAGCCAAAACACACACACACACAAACACACATACACACACACACACACACACACACATACACACAGAAAAGTTACTGAGCCATTAGCAGCTGCGGGATCTTGCAGGATTGCAGATAAAACACACTTCAGCTGTCAACTCTGCAGCAAAAGGACAGGACCTGAGCTTTTTCTAACTGCAGACTGCTCCACAACAGAGGCAGACCATGAATGGACAAGTAGATGGGTTAAATGACCACTCTGGGGAGGAAGTGGGAGCATTCATGTTCACTTCGGAGTCTGTGGGCGAAGGGCACCCTGGTAAGTATATACTGTAGCAAAGGATTTATTGGGGCACAGATTCTTTTCTGGTGAGAAGGCAGATGGGGGTGGGGGGATACAATGCACATTGTGCAGATGTGGGTCCAGAGTCATTATGAGGATTACAAAGGTGATTGTTCCTGTTTGAGGGCCAGAAAGGAATGCATGACTTTCTGCATTGGATTTGTATGTTGTCTTCCTGTGGATCAGCAGACTCCCGGGGATAATGCAGGAGACCAAAGACTGATCTGCCTTCTTTCAGTACTTTCATTAAATGAATAATAATAGGACTGTATGAATATTTTGGGGCACTACCGACCCTTATATGGGCCCATCCGTGTCATCCCAGGTTCTCTGTGGTGTTCAGAATAACATAACACGTGCATGTATACATACTGTACATAAATATACAGCATCTCTCTTTCGCTACATACATTATATAAACAAATATAGGATAAAGTAACTGTCACCTACATTTTGCATAGGCTGAACTTTATGGACATCTGTCTTTTTTCAACCTTACCTACCATGGAACTATGTATATCTTCTTTCAAAGCTGTGATTTACTATGACATGTCATGCATTTGCTCTGTATCTAATAATGTCTTCTATAAACCTGTGGCATTCCTAAAAACCAAATTGACCATGGCACTGCCAAACAGATTCAAAAGATGTGGGGACTAGGGAAAAAAGGGTCAGTGTTTCCATGTCAAAAAGATATTTACAATTGCAATAATGTATCAAAACAGAGGCTGGAGATGAATTAAATCTAAATCAACAGAATATAATGATTAGTTCTGGTTTTGTCAGCTAACAAATTTGTTGGGTTGTTATCTCACTTGATCTCTAGTTTATTAGTTGGAAGATATGTAGATGTATTTTGACTAAATATTTATTCATCTCAAATTGCAGATGTGCTTCGAGGTAATTAACCATGTGATGGGATAAAATGATATGATTGACAGTGTTGTAGTATAATCCTGGATTACCATCCTCTGTCTTATTTTAATATTAACAGCTGTGACTATAAAAAAAAAAAAGGTCAGGTCACAAACTGGGTGACTTTAGGTGGCCTTTTACCAGTGTGCCACAGCCCTTGGGATTGGCGATTGGGCCACATTGCTGTACCCACATGTGATTACATGCCAGGTGGTATGATGTAGAGTTAGCAGTAATATTAGTGAATTATGTAAATCTCAGCAAACTGGCTCATTAAATTAGCAATACCCCCACCCCCACTAAACCCCATTTTTTTTCCAGGATGGAAACCAGGGGATCCGGTTCCCCAGATACCTACCGGTAAAGGGTAAAGGAGTTGGTATTACTTCCTGCTTTCACGGTGTGTTTTAAATCTCCTGCGCCAATAGGAAACCGCAATGGATGATGTTTTGGCTTCCTATTGGCCCACGTGACGCGCGAGATTTAAATCGTCATCTTGTTTCTCCCCGGGGGACTGAAACATTGGTATCTTCACCAGTAAGTATCTCAGAACCAGAGGGTGTCCAGAGCTGAGAGTAGCGTAGTTCAGAATCCAGGGACCCCCGGGTTCCAATGCTGTAACAAATAACAATATGGAGGGTAAAAATAAAACAGAGCAGCTGGGATTCCTGCTCTAAGTGTATCTGTCAAGAGAGGGATGAAGTTATTAGTGTTCCCGTGTTATTGAAGCCATGCTTCCCCATGACCTGAATAATAGTAGGCAATATCACACATAGATGACAAGTGCACACTACATGATAATAAATAAACCACGCTGTATTTCACAGTACATTTACATGTACAGATGTAGGTAACCTAACTGTCCTCAGTGCCGCTACCACCAGTGGTCACACAACCACAGTGGTGGCGGCATTGGAGGATTAGTGCTGCGAGGGGTCCCAATCGGAATCCCCCCCCCCCCCCCGCAGCGTGACCACGGAAGACACTGTCTCCAGCACCACAAACGTCCCCTTTTTTGAGGCCGTGCTACCGGAGACAGTAAGTCTCGTTACATCTGTATGTCCCGGGGAAAAAAACCTTCAGAATGAGGCTGAGGACAGAATTGTTGATATTGGCCTATAGTTATTAAGTAGTATTGCATTACTCCATAAGACACCTTCCAGTACCGTAATGTACCATATGGTCCACACAAGTGAATTATGCGTATCATTTGCATATTTGGTGTTTTTTTGTGTGCCTGTCATATAGTCCAGATTGAATGGTAATTTACATTAGCACCATAAACACCTGTACTGATATGTTACAGTGATGGAACGCCTACAGCACTCTTTGGCGGATATTCATGGAACTGCGAGTTTGTCAGTGCCAAACCGCACGGTTTGACATGGTCATAAAATGCGGATTAAAACTAGCCAAAAATACATATTCTGAATTATAAATCGCATGGTTTAAACCACGTCTATAAAAAGTGACAAACCGCACGGTTTAACAGCCCAAAACGCTCAGATTTTACGTGTTTATGAAGCGAAATGACCTGTGGTGGTGCTAACTGCACCCCCGAGTCTGACATATGGGTTTTGCTGAGATTTGGGTTTTGCGCTAACTCAGCTAAACCCATATTTCAGGCTCTGGTTGGACCCGCCATTCCAACCTCGTCTGAAGGAGGCGAGAACAGAAAATGAGCGTTATTAGATACGGGTTTGATAACGGAGCTACGAAAAATGCAGCTGTAATTTTAAAAAATGTGAATTTTAGGCTTTTTCCACAAACCGATCGGAGAAGTGAAACTGCTTCTAAAAATGCCTCTTGCGCACGGATCGGGCATTCGAGAGCGGCTGAGAGTATAGCACAGCCGGCCAATCCCACCGCAAAGGGCTCGTTAGACACAGATTGACACAACTTGCAGTTACAAGAATATCCCCCTCTGTGATTCTAACCTTTTTAACCCATTGAGTGCCAGAGGATGAGCAACACCAGAGTGCCACAGCACTTTCAGCACATCGCGATTACATGACGGCTCCAGATTCCTTTCAGCAGGTCCATTTCATTTTACTGGATATAGATCCAATGTTGGTCTTTCTCCCTCCTAATAGAGGTAAATGAGAATTTTAATCCTTATAGAGGTATATTAGTATTTTATCTGGTAGTGTTAGGACCTGTGAACTAGGTCTGCCTTGTCATGGTTCACAGGCTTACAATGCTTAGGCCAAAAGGTTAAACTAAATTACCCCTTTCCAAGAGAATATATAAGTATTTTACTGTGTATTTTTGTCATATTGGATGTAGCATTGGGCTTCTCTGTTCCTTGTCGACTCCAGATTCCGTCCAGATCGGGTTCAGCGTTCCGCAGGGACACAGAACGCAATCTCCACTAGAAAACGAGCTGAAACTCCATGACGTAGCCACTACATTCTGGAGTGCTAGACCCCATAATGTGGTGGCTATGTTATGGATCACCCCAAGGGTTAAACTAGCATTCCGCGCTTCTTGTTTTGTCAGGGAACCCACATTTCAGGTGAGATAAAAAAAAAAATACCCGTATGAAGCTGGGCGAGGGGGGAAACGGCTGCTTTGAGGCTAAAATGAGGATCCAAAGAAATGATCTTGGCATCAATGCCAGCTACGCCATACCAGATTTCCTTGGGATCACATTGATGGGACATCCTGTTGTTGTTTAGAAATCAAGCACAGTGGGACATCGTGATATATTTGTCCGTGGAGTTTGTATCAAGAGAGAAAAACAACTCGAGCAAGGACAGAGACAATGTGTTGTGTTTACTTGGTGTCATAGTTACATAGTTACATAGTAGATGAGGTTGAAAAAAGACGTAGGTCCATCAAGTTCAACCTATGGTCCATCAAGTTCAACGTAACTGAGTCCATGTCCATGTAACTGAGAGATCAATCGGTCCATCGGGTCTGCCGCCCACATAAACTGATCACTGCTCCAGCTCAGGAGTTTGTATAGGACTGTGTTACATGGTGTGCCAATTCGTGCTGCAGTTCAAGCAGGTCCAATTATTAAACAAACATGCTAAATCATTCTAGGGTCGATGTACCAAGGCAATTCTGTTGCAAGACTGGCGCATTTTCATCCTACACCTATGTACAGTATCAAAGTATTTTGCTCTAATTTTCCCCCGAGTTGGACAATGCCAGTAAGAGGCGTTGTGCAAGTGTACATGGTGTACATATTATGAGGTATATCCCATTCTGCCTCTCTGTGCACCATTTTCGTTCCCTTGTACAGTATTTGCCTGAAACAATCCACCATATCTGAAGTCTAAAATTCTCCACTCCGCAGCTCCGCCCCCAAAAAACATTGTAATGCATCAACCTCTAGAAGTATATCTGCACATATTTATGGCTTCTTCTGTTTGGGCAATGGGAACACAAAACACTGGGAAGAATGACATCTGCTGATCCCTGTGCTATTTGTACCTGGAAGTCCATTGCCACACACAAATGTCTCACACAAAGGTATTTCTAACTAGGTGCCTTATCAGTAAAGGAAATAAATATTAACTAAAGTTGACCTGAACAAGAATCAAAATACAAATAGCTAAAAGGTAGTGGCTAAAGTGAAGGACCGCTACTGTACAATCTAAAATAATGTGATAAGAAGTGTTGTAGCACTCTGGCTACATTATTAATAAACACGCCATTAATGTACATAGCGCGTCACAGCAGTACAGGCATACCCCGGTTTAAAGACACTCGCTTTAAGTACACTCGCGAGTAAGGACATATCACCCAAAAGGCAAACGGCAGCTCACGCATGCGCCTGTCAGCACGTCCTGAACAGCAATACCAGCTCCCTATCTGTACCGAAGCTGTGCGCAAGCGGGGAGACTATAGGGCCTGTTACAAATGCGTTATTTAAATCAGTTATGCACGTATAGGATGATTGCAGTACAGTACATGCATCGATAAGTGGAAAAAGGGTGGTTCTTCACTTTAAGTACGTTTTCGCTTTACATACATGCTCCGGTCCCATTGCGTACACTAATGAGGGGTATGCCTGTAATACATGTGACAATCATATAAATAACAAATAGTACAAATAACACATAATGGGAATAAGTGCTTCAGACATAAAAGTAACATTGTAGAAGAGGAGTATCTGCTCCGAAGAGCTTACAATCTAATTGGTGGGGAGAACATACAAAGACGTATTAGGGGTTTATTGCTGAGGCATGTCATGCTAAGTAATACCATACTCCCCAAATTATACGTAAACTTTATCTGCCCCAAAGTGGGAGAAGTATGTCATTGTCAGATTACTCCAATTAGAAGGGTAACCCTCTCACATTCCCCAAACGAAACGTGTACACAGATGCAGCGGCCGTTATTCGAACAAATCACAGAGCCGTTTTCGTTTGCGCTGTTGTACTGCACGCGGCATTAACGCGGCCAATCGCCCCAGGCACCCGTGTTTATCGCGGTTGCTTTGTTTGAATTTCATGGATTGTGTGCAATTAAATGCAACGAAATGAATGAATTGTAATGTGTACAGTACTGTGCTCCTGTGTCAATTTCAGGTGTTTAATAAAAACCAGAACACTAAAATGCCATTTTCTGCACTCGCGTCTAAAGGCGGTACGGTTGGAAGAAATCACGTGCCATAATGAGGGTATTTCGAGGTATGCACCACGCAAAGTGTTCAAATAACGGCCGCTGCATCTGTATTTCACTTTCCCCAAGTTAGAAGTGTAAATAATTCACAGTTTAGTATAATTGCCATGTTCCCAAAAGAGCAGCCTAAACTCCATTTCTCTTTGGTCTCTGTTGTCAGTTACACAAACCTTATTTTTGACACTGACAATACACAGAGCAGGGCCATGAGCATCACTTCCGTTGCTAAAAGAAGCATCTGTTGACTGAATGTTGGTAAGAAATATAAATGAAAGAAAACCCCATAGAAGACGCTCACAGGCTATAGAAAAATATACAGTACATGTAGCATTACTAGCAGCTGCTAGTGCTGCCCATGTAATGGGATGTAACTATATTAGTGTTTCCGTCATTTTTAAGTTGCCAATAAAACTGCGAGTCCTGGACAAGTGTAATCTGTAACAAAAAATGACTTTCATCTAATGAATGAAAGTTGGTGAACAAATGTCTTACCTTTAGGCTGCGCTTATAGTGCCAGCGACGCAACATCGCGTCAAAACAAATGCATTGCTGTGGTCACGCGCGCTTATAGTAAACGCGACGGAGTGACGACTTGGTCGCGATCGCTGGAAATCATCTACATTTGATTTTTCCAGCGACCGCAGCCTACTGTCGCTGTCGCGTTGCCGTCGCCGTAGCCGGCACTATAAGCGCAGCCGGCACTATAAGCGCAGCCTGAGGAACAGATGTAAAATAACAGAATAGTTAATCATTCACATACTGCATAAGCCGGCCTGACACATTGCGCTCACATAGCTTTCTCACGGGGGCAAATTTTACCAGTGTTGATTTCCAACAGAGACCGTGCTCTTAAATGACATTCAGAGTGTTTGGCTGAGTAGTCAATAAATTGGCACATGTTACTGTTTGAGTATGTAGTGTTCTGTGGGAAGGCCTTGGCACAGAGAGCTATGAAATAAGAGATGGGTTTATAAATAGGCTGGATTCCCCATTAAATCACCTCCCTGGAGTCTTTCCATCCAATGGGAACTGCTGGTGGTTATTGTAATGTTAGAAAGAAGCAAATACCTGTGAACGCTGCACCCGAGGCCTGAACTGATAAGGAGTAGGGATATTGATGATAAGATGCTATATTGGTCTACAGGTATATGACCATTTCACACATTGCTTGCTCAACCCCCTGCAGAACACGAGTTGCAGTTGGTTAAACATGCAGGAGGTTGTATATTTAAGTCTCCCGGATGCAACACAAAGGCAAAATTGGAGCAAAACTACATCACCATATTTAATAAAGCAAACCATCACATTGTATCCATTGGTAAATTCTTCTTTGATGCATCTGGTTATACAACAAAACGAGAATTCTTGCCTCAGCCCAATGGAAAATGGGTAAGGTGCAAAAATAAATGTAGATTACAATGAAACGGAGAGAAAGTCTTCTTCCTTATATGCACTCAGTTCACAGAATAATGTAGCAAGGAATGGAAAAAACATCCAGAACAGTACAGTTTTAGAAATGCACAAAAATAAAAGACTAAACAGACGATCAGAGAGATAATACACAGGTTTTACCTTGGAGAAGTGTCCACATGCGAAACTTACGTAGGTTTTGTGCACCAGCTCAAAACTAACGTACATTTTGCATGTGGGCGCTTCTTCGAGGTAAGGCCCATCCAGTACGTGGTCCACCCGCTCCTGTTCCGGGATTATAGCTGAGTGCCAATATACATTGAGCTAGAATTGTTAGTATAGTTAGCTGCTCCATTTTAAGACAACTTCTTTATAGGACATCCTTTCTCCCCACTTCCCCCGATGCACCCTTCTTACCTTCCCTACCTCTTAGTGCCGGGCTGACACATCTAGCCTGATACAGTAAGGGACTTCTTGAGTACCTGGGTGGTACGGCCCTGTGTTTACTTGGTGAGGCTGCTCACGCCTCCCATTTTGAGATTGTGTTTTATGATACACTGGATGAACGCCCTGTTTGGGGGACATTACAACCTATTGTATATATCTCTTTGTTATCTTTGCAGCTGTGGCTAAGATCGGCAGCTCAAGCTTCACAATCTGGCCACAACGGTGGGATACTGTCATGCTCAGGACATGTCCCTGTATCACTTGATTTTGTAACTATTTGTTGTCCTATTCACCTTTGTTTCACTAGTAAGGTGGACCCAGCAGGCCTCTATTCTGTCATTATAGCACTATATTCTTTTACTATGAATCTGATTACAATTTATTTTTTTAAATCATCTACTCCTCTAGTGCACTTGCTTATAGGAGACTATTATAAAAGCCTTTCTGCTGTATATTAGCTCTCTGATCTCCAGTTTATGAACTAGTCTTTTTTTTTAGTGCAAATTTTTTGTGTAAATACTAAATGCTGTTATGGATGTTTTTTCAATCAATTGCTAAATTATTCTGTGAACTGAGTGGATATAAGGAAGACTCTCTGTTTTCTTGTGTTCTTGATAAATCCGGTGCAAGTTTTTTGCTCCAGTTATGCATCCGGGGGACTTGATAAATAGCCCACACAGGGTTAATATTGGTAGCATGAAACATTCACATGAAACGTCCCCTGACCGTGGCAGCTAGTTCGGAACAACACTGTTTAAAGTGACATGGTGCAGGTTGTTTGGATAAGGTTTAGTGCATCCATTCCTGTGCACACCCAAATATGAGCGAGCAAGCAGTTTGTCATCACAAACATCCCCGCGTAAGCAGTTTGAACAAAGAGGGATGTTACCTCGTTACACGCGCTGGCCATTGCATCAGAATGTTTCTGGGAAAGGTCACATGACAGGTGCTGCTATACTAGTACCGTGGTTAGGAATACACAGGGAGGTCACTGTGTGCACGATAACTCTGGCTTAGCTTCAATGCCCATTCTGGGCCTATTCTGCACGCTGAGAAGTGTTCAGCTCTACTCAAATGAATGGGACACATGTACTCAAATGAATGGGACACACGTAAGCAGGTACACAGCACGTTGAGTAAGGCTGCGCTTATACAGCCGGCGACGCGACCGATGACGTCACCCGTCGCTGGCGCCATTGCGGTAGTTGTAATTTGTTGTTTGGAGACGTGACGTCAGCAAAGGGGAAGGCAGACGGGCGGAGAAGCTCCCTGGTTGGCTTATAGCCGGTCACATGTGTCTCTTCAAAAATCAAATACCACTGACTACCAGAATTGTGGTAGCTCCGTCGCGCCATCGCGCCCACTATAAGTGCCGGCGACAATGCATTTGTTTTGACGCTGTCGCTGGCACTATAAACGTAGTCTCCTAAGTGTCATTGTTATCAGACTTGAGGTTAGTTTAAAGGTAGAATCTGTGATAATCTAAATTTAATCTAAATTTAAAACACACATTCTGCCAAATGACAAAACATGTGGTAGGTAAGGAAAAGGATGGGGGGGGGGGGAGGTGGATTAATTTGGGTTTGTTAGAGTCTGTGTTCATACAGTATATGATTGGCCACCAGTGTTTTTACCAATCATTACCTATTTTTATGTATTGACTATTAAATGCTATTTTATACTAATGTAGCACCTGCTAAAACTCCCCTTTGTTCTGGATGCGAGCCCTGGTAGCTGCAGGCAGTGCCGGGGTTAACCAGTCCTCACAAGGCTAGACATATGAGGCAGTGGGATGTTGCTACTGTAGATGGATACTATGTTTCCCCTTCCAGGCACATGTTGGGTCCTGTGAGCTCTGGAAATTGCCAGAGAGTCACATGCTCACGGGTGTGATCATGTGGCAACAGGGAAATCTGCCCAGATGGGGACAGACTTTTGGCCACACCTTAGATATAAAATGTAATTAGGAAGATCCTATAAGATCCATAAGGATTCCAGGGAGATCTCCAGGCTTTTCTGTCCTTTGCAGCAGTAACTAACACCTTTGTTGTTTTCCCAGTGTAGGGCAAGTTCCCAGTGTTAGGGGGCAGGGGGTCCCGCAAATATCAGGACATTGGGCAGTCTATGTTATTAGAAGGGCTGGTTCCTGATCTAGCTTGCTAGCGAGGGTCTATACCAGGAGCCGTCAGGGTTAAATTCCCTGATCAGTCCTGGGTACGCAAGAGCTCTAAGGAGAGTGAGCACCGCCTGCCGGTGCCAGAGTCTCAGAACTGAGTGAAAACCTGTCCTGTTATGGATATGCTGCTGTGCTTAAATAAAGATTCAGTTATAAAATTCCTGGCGCCCTTTCTATTTTTTATAAACCCCTTTTGAGCAGGTGAAAACCCCGTCAATGTACAACAGACTGTTGTATCTACCTCATTTTATATGTACACACTATCCCTACTGCCGGGGGGAATAGGGGTGCTACGCTAATTTCACTAATCTTACATTTTGTGTGAAGATTGCAACTAAGTTGGGATATTGCTCTTTCCTGTATATCTGCATGATGAGAAGAAGAAAGAATTATGGGCACTCACTGGGTTTATGTAACTGTCTCAGGAGCACAGCGATCACCCCCCCGCTGGGGAGACCTTTATTACAGGGCTCATCCTCCTAAAACAAAAGGTCTTCATGCAAAAAAAAGAATTTTAATCCACACAGATCAATATTTCGGTCAAACACACTGACCTTTGTTAAGATCCGGTCAGTGTGTTTGACCGAAACGTCGATCTGTGTGGATTAAAATTCTTTTTTTTGTATGAAGACCTCGGGAGAGCTGGTTCTTTCTTGTTTTAAAAGGATGTGTCATGTATCTACACGATGAAACAGTCTTAAATAGACAAACATAACCAACACCCAGAAATGGAGGAGAAATGATGGCAAGAAAAACCTTTCTACTGCCCATTATAATACATATGTGCGCAATGTGTCCTGTGTCCATGTAACCTTTCCTGGTATCGATTGGCAAAAACAGAGCAAAGTTCATTGACCTAAATGATGCTGCAAAATTAATTTAACAGAAAACACCAACTGTTGCAGGTTGACCCATATCTACCACTGTTTATTCAGTCCCCATTAGGAAATTTGTGCATATTTTTTTGAGTTGACCCCATCAGAGGATATAATGCTCTGCTCTTTTTCAGACAAGATCTGCGATCAGATCAGCGATGCCGTTCTTGATGCCCATCTACGGCAGGACCCAGATGCCAAGGTTGCTTGTGGTAAGAACGGTGTGCAGAGACTTAACAGGGACATGAGATGTCATGATATATGTCACCTCTATATATACCAGCTACTGTGTTGTACAAAGCTACACTGGCAGCAATGTGCCACAATAAAATACTTTGCTGCCTTATCTCTCATAATTACTGGTGTACTACAGTATTCTGCTGGGTTCTCTGTGTACACTTTTTAAAACAAAATCCAAGTAGGTTGCAGCAAATAGTTGAGCAGGACCTGGAATAAAGCCCGTGGGTCAGGGATAATGCAAAAAGAGTTTCACAATGCAATGGTAGAAAGTGGCTTTTCATTATGGCTTCCCCTTCTAGAGACAGTGTGCAAAACCGGGATGGTTTTGCTCCTCGGGGAGATCACATCCAGGGCAAACGTGGATTATCAGAAAGTGGTTCGAGACACCATAAAGTACATTGGATATGACGATTCTGAAAAAGGTCAGTAACGTTTTAATGGAATCGTACTGTCACAGAGAGACACGTTGTAATGGTTGTGAGCTGCCTGCAGAAAATCCATGCGGAGGGCTGTGGCTTCACTTCATTTATTGCTGGACCTTAATGTCATGGGTCAAAGGAACAAGGAGAAGGATTCGACGGTAAGCAAAGTGGTGGACAGGCCAGTAAGATCATGGGGATGGATGGTCAAATACGGTGCTAAATCCATGTATGCAAAAAAAGAGGGCAAAATGATATATTTGTTAAGGGCCACAGACTTTGCGTTGTCAAAGATCTGCAAAGGTGAGTAGTTAAATTGACACAGCCAGAGGCAAAGCATGTCTTCCTATGCATTATAACGCTACATTTATTCCTGCATAGAGGAGCAATGCTAAAATGAAAAGTATTGGAAGAATACAGTAGATTAGTTATTCAGTTAGGCCAGGGATTCCCAACAGGTGTCCCCAAGTGGTTCTTCCCAAACAAGCTGTAATGGCGGTTCTCAGGCATGTGGGGACTGCACACTTTGTAAGGCCCCAAACGGCACCTTAGCGTGGGTGGTATTGCTCTAATTACAACAGGAGCTTCCAGAGAGTCTCCCCACAGTGCTTTGCATCCAAAGTGGCTAGGCATTGTGGGGCGTGACTTTGGAAGCTCACGCAGTGAGTGACAGCTACACCCCCCATGCTGTCTTCAAACGCTGAGGTGCAGTTTGGGGCCTTATTAAGCGCATGTTCCCCCTGGGATTGATCACATCGTTTTGCTAGCAATAGTCCGATAAGTAGGCAATAAAATGTATTAATTAGGGGGTCGCAGAACAAATATTTTTTCGCAGGGGGGGGGGGGGTACATAATATAAAAAAGATTGGGAACCGCTGCATTGGGCATTGGTCTAATACTGGTTCAGCTCTGCTTATTGAAGCACGTGGAGTTTATAACATTTGTTACAGAATAGGGTATATATTTAATGTATGCGTCTGGGCATCAGGGTTGCAACCGTCTGCTGTGAAATGATCTCGTGATATCTCTTGAACAGGTTTTGACTACAAGACGTGCAACGTACTGGTGGCTCTGGAACAGCAATCTCCCGATATTGCACAAGGTGTCCATTTAGATCGTAACGAGGAGGATATAGGAGCTGGGGACCAGGTAATGACTTAAGATAGTCAAAGACTGAGCCACTGATTGAGCCACCTGTGCTGAAGCTGGGATATCCCTAGTATGTGGCCTGTTGGTGGCACTTGTAGTGTAAGAATATTTTCCTCTCTCTGGAATCTGTTTCTTTGTGAACAACACAAACTTTACGCTATTTCCTTTGAACTGGTGTTTTTTATTTTTATTTATTTATAAAAATGTTTTACCTGGAAGTTATACATTGAGAGTTACCTCTCGTTTTCAAGTATGTCCTGGGCACAGAGTTATAAAAAATACATGGTTACATTAAAAGAACAGGGTTATACAATGAATTCACAGACATTTCATTTACAGATAGAGTTGGAAAATTGGGTACAGGGGATAAAGGGCTTATGAGTTTCAGATAGAAATAGAGCAGCTTTAACATCACTTTAACATCAACACACATCAGCGAACGGCAGCAAATGGCTCACACCCTTTGGCTGCGCCAAAGGCTGTGCGCCTTTGGGGCAACGCAGATATACACTGGGGTGGGTGAGATTGAATCTGATGCATCTGTGAACAAAAATATCTTGGCTCATTAACATTCCAGTGGGTGGGGTTGCCGATGCCACAAAGAACAAGCACATGTTAACCCATGTCAACTTTTTCACAGTAGCATTGAGGAAGGTGACGACCCAGTTGTGATCTAACCTTCACCTAGTTGATATTCCCCGTATCCGCCTGTGCCCACTCCATTCCTTCCAAAATGCTGCTGCCAGACACATCTACCGCACTCATCGCTCTTCATCTGCTGCTCCATTATGCAAATCTCCACACTGGCTGACCATATTCTGCAGAGTTACATGTAAAATCCTAGTTCTGACATAGCAAATACATATCTCACGTGTGAGCACATTCACATGTCTCAGACAGGTCTGCAACGCTGCCCTTCCCCATTATCCCTAAGCACAGGGGAGCGCAAACTTTTGCTGCTGCGCCCCCTGTCTCGCTTGTGTGACGACTCAGGAGATTCCTTCCTCTCTCCCATCTCCCGTTATCCTTTCTGTTCCTTCTCACTCCTCTCCTTCACCGTCTACCTCTCTCCCCTTGCCGCAGCGCGTTCCCCGCAGGTCTCGCGTACCTACGCGTTCTCACAGTCCCTGCCATAATCCTTCCCGCTCCCTCTCCCCCGCGGTAGCTCCCTTACCCTTCCCCTGTGGTGCCATCCATCCCGTTACCTCCGCCGCCTGTGGTGCCCGCAGCGCGGCGTTCCGCGCGCCTAGTGCCGCGTCCGGTGCGCTCGCCCCCTCAGCCCACGGGGGACGCGCGTGCATGCTCCTCTCTGCCCTTGCGGGCCATCGCACGGGCACAGGCCTCGCCCGCGCTCCCCTCGGCTTGGCTCCGTCCCCCTCCTGCTGCATTTCCCTGCTCCGTGCGGTCCGCGCCTGTGTTGCAGTCTGTGCGCGCGCATCCCCAGCTTACAGGGGCCGCGCGCACAGACTCTCCTTATCTGGATTTCCCTGTCTCCGCCTCCCAAGCTGTTCAGGCCATTCCCATGACTGCCTCTTCTGTCTCCTCCTCTTCTCTGGACAAAAAATGCCGCTTGCCTAGGCAGGCGAAAGAGACCCCTATACAACTAGCACTCAAGGACAGAACACTAAACCCAATAACTGATAATTATAATGGGTGTATGCAGAAAAAAATAAAGAATACTCACAAAAAACACACAACGCTAAAGTTTAATGGTTAAAATAGTATTAAATCCAAAAAATAAGTTAATATAAGTCACCTCCAAACATGTTTGGGGTGGAGAAAAGGAACTATGAGGCTCTGGCACCATGTAATGAATGATGGTATTACAAATGGTGCCTCAGGGGGAGAGGGAGGGAGTGGTATAAAAATGTAGTGTGTGAGGATGACATGTAATAAATATATAAATATATATTGTCTTCACATATCCCAGTCTTCCCTGAAGAAAATAGTCACTCCACAATATACCACACAGGTCATAAACAGCAGCGGTAAGAGGATATTATAATAACTACCTCTGTCTAGTAGGGCCAGGTATTAAGCACCCTAGATGGTGTAGATAAGCTGGTTGTAGCCTGATAGAGTGGATACTATAGGCTGATAACAGCCATGCACATAATAGTTCCACTATAGGTAGTGACTGATGCCAGCAAATTCCTGATACGCAACGCAGATAAAATATAAATAGTTAACATAAACTAGACTACTATGTAGCTAGGATAAAATACTGTGTGTATGTATGAGTGGAGACCCTGAATACATTGTATGCATAGTTCACAGGTACAGGGAATCCATTCAAACAGTATGACAGTGGTATTGCTATATATCTGAATACCAGAGTCATATGAGCGCAGTGTATGATGCAAGGCACTGCTGCTCAGGTATTCTGTGAAGGCAGTGGTCTAAGTAGCTATTATACTGGATGTAGCCAGGTCCCCCTCGCGTGTAGTCAGGTTCCCCCCCCCCCTCGCGCACTCACCCCCTCCTTCCCAGTTGCGAGCGCGCGTGTGGATCGGGCTGGAGCGGAAGCATAGTGATCCCTGGTAGCTAGGGACGCGAGCGGCGAGCAGGCCGGTTGCCGGGGACGCGATCGGGCCGTCGCTAAGGCCGCGATCGCGTTGCCACCGGCCCGGCGGCTCGGGAAGCAGGGCGCCGCATACACAGGGCTGTTGCGCATGCGCAATGGCAGTGCACAGCGCGGGAGGCTCAGACAGCTCGCGCATGCGCGAGAATAGACTGCCAGCCCCCAGGGTGCTTTGGGGCAGAGACACCTGACGCCAGGGAGCCAATCAGAAGGCCGGATTCCCCTGCTCCCAGTTAGATACATTTCCCGGGGTTTTGCAGCTACGCAGGCACTCAGGATCCGGACCAGCTAGGGGTAAGAGGTGGATGCAGGGGTCAGTGACCCTCTGCATAGGCCAGCAGCCCCCAAGGTCCCAGTTAGGTCCTGAGTCATCTAATAGCTTGTGGAGCTTAGGGACAGGCCCTAGATAGGGACACTGCCCCCTTATTTGGTCAAGTAGTCAGGGACACAGAGCGGAAGCCGTGCGGCCCTGCGAGGTGGGTTCTGGGCTCAGAACACCACCCAAGACCCTAAGACTAGGAGAGACATTGTTCGCGCTGGACTTTCAACCCACGC
Source organism: Ascaphus truei (assembly GCF_040206685.1). Taxonomy (NCBI): domain Eukaryota; kingdom Metazoa; phylum Chordata; class Amphibia; order Anura; family Ascaphidae; genus Ascaphus; species Ascaphus truei. The sequence continues at coordinate 7,235,554 of NC_134490.1, read as the reverse complement.
GGTGTGGAGGACAACGTCGGATCGTGCGGATTGATATCGCGGTACCCGTGGCTGGAGCCCGGGCAGGTAACCTGCAATTCACGTGCACCAACCAGGCCTATCACCAAACATAGTGGCTGCGCAGTCACACACACACATGTACAGTGGTATTTGACTCTGGGAGTACGAGACATTTGGGTGGGGGTTACTGGACACAGGGTGGGGTCACATTGTGGGTGGTAGCGTCCGCCGTGACGCCTAGAGGTGATAGCGTCCGCCGTGACGCCTAGAGGTGATAGCGTCCGCCGTGACGCCTAGAGGTGGTAGCGTCCGCCGTGACGCCTAGTGTGGTTAGTGTCCGCCGTGACACCCAGTGTGGTTAGCGCCCGCCGTGGTGCATGATGATGTTATGATGTTATTGAGTGATATATGTGTTTCCATGCAGTAAAGCCAGTCCTGTTTTATATTCGCTCGTGTTGTGTGGTTGTTTCCTGTGAGGGCCTCCTCCCACTCCGTTGGGATCCCTCCCAGGTGGAGGCGTTGCACCTAGAGATGTATGATATGTATGTACCCCAGGTTCCCCAAGCGGAGGCTTAGGCTCCTGAGAGCCACACAGGTTGCACAGCAGGTAGTAGCGGCGGTATTCATAGGGAATACCCGTTACATTTGGAGGCGCTGCTGAGATAGTCCTGGGGTGCCCCACTTTGTAGTACCGTTACCCTGTCAGTCAGCATGTCTGCGCTCACGCCCAAACAAGTGGCCGACTGGGCCGAAAAGCTAGGAGAGCTTCTGCGACACGTGGTCGCCGTAGACGGAGTGCCTGCTGATGTCTCCATGTTTACTGTCTGCAGTGCAGTAAGGACATTACCTGGTCTGGCGGACGCCCGCCTCATCAGCAAGCACTATGACATTGACCGGCAAGAGAATACCCTATTGCTAGCCACTGAACAAGCTATACTTCCTGATAGAGGCCCACGAGTAGTGTATCTACCAGAGACTTTGCCGCACGGATGCCCTCTAATTTACCCGGGAACTGTTTCCAGTCACGTCACTTCCCTCCCCAGACATGAGGATTGGGACGACAGAGATATGGCCGCCAGTACACCCATCCGATCAGATATATCCCTACCCAGAGTGACCTTCTCTTCAGATGCTAGGCAAGGGGCCACCAGTTGGGCCGGCAGTCCGACCACATCACCGGTTACTAACCGGTCCGTGAACAGTTCTACCCCAACCCCTAACAGGCAGCGAGCAGCGATAGCCAGTGGCTCCAACAATGACGGCTCCCTGTTAGGAGTGACATTCCCACAGCTAGTGGAAGCGATAACTACGTCCGCTCAAGCCCAAAATTATAGGAAATTGAAGGCGTTCTCAGGGACGGTCCCTGTCCCCACAGGCGAAGAGAGTATCGATTCTTGGAAGGAGCACACCCTCAAGGTGATCGACGAATGGCCCTGCTCTGAAACGGTCAGACGACAGAGAATCCTGGAAAGTCTACGACCCCCAGCGGCCACCATGGTCAGTGCACAGCGTGACCAAGACCCTGATCTCTCTGCTCACCAGATGGTAGACTTGTTAGTCCAGATCTATGGCAAGGAGGAAGAGGAGAGCGAGCTGTGGTTCAAGTATTACGCTCTCAGACAGAAGGAGAAGGAAGACCTGTCCGACTTCCTACAACGCATCCAGCTGGTCCTGTGGAAATTGCGAACTTGCGGCCTCATCCTATCTTCAGAGATGGACGAATATCGGCGCAAGCAGTTCCTCCGAGGGGCCATCCCCACGCATCACATTGTGATTATGATCAGGTGCTCACTAAAGGAGGGACCTCCCCCTACCTTCATGGACATTCTGGGAATCGTAAAAGGGCATGAGGCCTATACCAAGCTGCATGCAGGCACCAAAGCCAAAGATCCTCCGGCCAGTGCCACCCCGGGAGCGTCCGCTCGTCGGCCCAAGACCCCTGTCAAAGAGGAAGATGCGCCACCTAAGTCGCCCTCAACGAAAGGGCGGGCTTCGGGGAGATCCTCCCCCACCTACCCAAGACGACTGGACCTCAAAGACGTCGTCTGCTATACCTGTGGACAGAAAGGCCATTTCTCTAGAGAGTGCCCTAATGGAGACACCCAAGAAAAGGAAACGCTCCGTAAAGGAAGCTCGGCCAGGACTATGATCTGTCAGAGGCAGACCTCAGAAGCCAAAACCGCCGAGGCTACCCCCACGCCTCCCGAAGCCGCTCCTGACCTGAGCCCAGGCGAAGGAACTCCAGGGGGAGATGGCTACTGTCAGGTGGGCCCTTCGGCCATCGTACGTGTGGTAGTAGAGGGAGTCTATGCTGCTGCCCTATTGGACACCGGGTCTCAAGTGACCATAATATACCGGCACTTCTACGACCAGCACCTGAAGCATTGTCCCCTGCGGTCGGCGGAACATATGAAAGTGAGGGGGTTGAGCAACGAAGATTACCCCATCGATGGGATTGTGAGCGTTCAACTGGAGATACTTCAATTGAATACCGGCAAGAAACATCCCATGAGTGTGGAGGCAATGGTGTGCCCAAAACCTCAAGGACAGTGTCAGTATCCGGTCATCCTGGGGACAAATACGGATATAGTACGAGCTGTCATCAGAGCCTACTTGAAAGAGACTAATGAATTGCCAATGGCCGATACCCGCCTAGATCCTGTACTGAGAGAGGAGTGCAACCGAGTATATGCCCTAGAGCGTCACGGGGACCTCTACAATCGTCAACGCGGACTGACGACCATTTCACCAGGGGGAGTGAAACGCATGGCCGTCTGGTGCTGTTATCCGGATCGGGAGGAGACCGATCATCTGTTCTCACTGGAGAGTGATCCTGAGGAAGAGATCCAGAGAGGGTATCGGGTAATACCTGAAGTAAAAGAGTGGACGACCCGAGTTCCTCTCCGAACCCATGTGTATATCCAAAACATCTCCCCATTTCCAATGGACATCGATGTAGGAGAAAGTCTGGGCAGTATATATCCCGTCAGCCCGGTGGAAACCGCGCCCCAGGTGAACGCCGCTGTAGTAGGTGAGCGGTTAGTCGACCTGGACTTCAACTTCGGGGATTCGACCCTGCCGACCGAGTGGAAGGATCGACTGACAGCCAAGCTGAAGGAAAGAAAAACAGTATTTTCTACCAGCGAGATGGATGTGGGCCGCAGTCGCAGCGCCCAACACACTATTAGGCTGAATGACTCCACTCCGTTCCGTGAACGCTCTCGTCGTATCGCCCCCAGGGATGTGGACGATGTAAGGGATGTCCTGGAGGAGATGAAGACCGCTGGAATACTGACGGAGTCGCGGAGTCCTTATGCATCACCCATAGTGGTAGTAAGGAAGAAGAATGGATCTGTAAGATTGTGCGTCGATTATCGAACCCTAAATAATCGTACGGTACCTGACCAATACAATCTCCCTCGTATTGAAGAGATCCTGAACGCTCTGAACGGGAGCCAATGGTTTAGTGTGCTCGATTTGCGATCTGGGTACTACCAGGTACCCATGAGTGAAGAGGATCAGGAAAAGACTGCCTTCGTCTGTCCCCTGGGCTTCTACCAGTTCACGCGTATGCCCCAAGGTATATGCGGAGCCCCTGCTACCTTCCAGCGGTTGATGGAAAAAACAATAGGGGACATGAATCCTCGGGAGTGCCTGGTTTACCTGGACGATATCATTGTCTTTGGGAAGACCTTAGAAGAACACGAGGAGAGGCTACTGAAGGTGATAGATCGTCTTGGCCAAGAAGGATTGAAGCTATCACTCGACAAGTGTAGGTTTTGCCACACCTCAGTGACCTACGTGGGACACATCGTATCTGCCCAGGGGATTGCTACTGATCCAGCCAAAGTAGAAGCGGTGGTGAACTGGCCGCGTCCCGATAATGTCGCGGAACTGCGATCCTTCCTCGGGTTCTGTGGGTATTACCGTCGGTTCGTAGAAGGGTACTCTAGTCGAGCTAAACCCCTGAACAATTTGCTGAAGATATACCCTGAAGATACTGGGAGAAAGGCCACGTCGGCCCGTCAACCGTTTGGTGATAAGTGGACGCCTGAGTGTGAACGGGCCTTCCTGAATTTGAAGAAAAGCCTGACTGAAGCACCAGTGCTTGCATATGCTGACCCAGAACAACCATATGTCCTGCATGTGGATGCCAGTTTCAATGGACTGGGCGCTGTCCTTCATCAGAAACACCCCGAGGGTCTTCGGCCGGTAGCCTACATCAGCCGCAGTCTGACACCCAGTGAGCAGAAATATCCGGTGCACAAGTTAGAGTTCCTGGCTCTCAAATGGGCGATCACGGAGAAACTTCATGATTACCTCTATGGTGTTACGTTTGAGGTAAGGACCGATAACAATCCCCTCACGTACATCAATACTTCCGCCAAATTGGATGCCGCCGGACACCGATGGTTGGCGACACTATGTAATTACCGATTCTCCCTGAAGTACAAGCCGGGGCCTCTGAACATTGGGGCCGATGCGCTATCACGACGATCAGGATTGAGTGCCACCCCTGATGATGATGAATGGGAAGAGATCCCTGGACCTGGGATGCGTGCAATGTGTAGTATAGCGGCCGTCATCAATGATCAGGTCGCATTCTCTGAACTAAGAGTTGCCGATTCGTTAGGGTGCCAGTCGCAAGCGATCCCTGCAGCCTACTGCGGCCCCGCAGGGATGAACATAACCCAGGACAAAGTCATAAGATGGAAAGACTTGGTAGACTATCAATTAAGAGATCCAGTGATCAGCATAATTCGACAAGCCGTTCAGCGGAAGAACCCTGCTCTATTGAAGAGTGCTCCCCGAGATCTGGTCGCGTTACTCATGCGTGAGGTGGACAAGTTCGAGATAGATAATTGTTTGCTCTATAGGGTAGTTCCATATCATAACCACCCTGATAGGCGACAACTAGTTCTACCCCAAAACTTGAGATATATGGTGTTGAAGTCTCTACACGATGACCACGGGCATCTCGGGGTAGAGAAGACTTTTGGGCTAGTCCGAGACCGGTTTTTCTGGCCCAAGATGCGGGAAGCGGTGGAACAACACTGCCGCCGTTGTTCCCGGTGCGTGCAACGCAAGACGTTGCCTACCCGAGCAGCTCCCATGGCCCATCTAAAGAGTTCTGGTCCAATGGACCTGGTGTGTATGGACTTCCTGTGTATCGAACCTGATAGTCGAGGAATCGGTAATGTGCTGGTCATCACGGACCATTACACCCGCTATGCACAGGCCTTCCCCACAAAAGACCAGAAGGCTATCACGGTCGCGAAAGTTCTATGGGAAAAGTTCTTCGTTCACTACGGTCTTCCAAACCGACTTCACTCCGACCAAGGGCGAGATTTTGAGAGTACTCTGATCCGAGAATTACTTAAAATGCTGAACATCGCCAAATCCCGGACGACGCCGTACCACCCTGAAGGAGATGCTTTACCTGAACGATTCAACAGGACCCTGTTGGACATGCTTGGAACCCTGAAGGGAATGCAGAAAACAGAATGGAGTCGTCATGTGGAGACTTTGGTACACGCGTATAACTGTACTCGCCATGAGTCCACGGGGTTCTCCCCGTACTTCCTCATGTTTGGGCGGGAGGCCAGACTTCCAGTAGATGTGCGTCTCCGAGTATCAACGGATGGGATATTCAATACCACTCATTTTAAGTACGTGCAAAGGCTAAAAGACAGTCTGCAACAAGCGTACCAACAGGCTGAGAAGTCTACAGCCAAACTGAATGCTGGTAACAAGAGACGTTATGACAATAAAGTCAAGTATCGAGAGTTACGTCCTGGGGATGCAGTGTTACTTCGTAATTTGGGAATCCCCGGAAAACATAAATTGGCGGACCGGTGGAGAGATGGCGTATATGAGGTGGAGTCACAGATGCCTGGCCTCCCGGTTTATCGCATCAGAGACACCGATGGTCGGGTAAAGGTTTGGCATCGTAATCACCTTCTCCCCATCCCCCAAGTGGGAGATGAAGAAGAGGAACTACAGGCCACACCGCTCAACGGTGAGTTCGATCTATCAGAAGTGGGTCAAGAGACTGTAACTAACGAGACTCACTCTGAAACTCCGGAAGACCCTATGGAGGGACCCTCTCAAAGGGACCACCCCGCAGAAGGGGCATCTCCCGAAGGAGCTACGGGTAAAGGGCCCCGTAGGCCAATGCCTACTAAGGTGGCACCAACAGGCCAGCCTTTGGATCCACAGAGCCCGTGTTTTGTACCCTCAGAGACATTTCTCCCCTCAAGGGAAGAGGCTAGGCCTCAGGACTATGCTTATTACTCCCCCGAGGGAGTTGCCGAAGAACAACTCCGACGGAGTCAACGAGTTAGGTACCCGCCAACTAGGGTTACTTACGATCAAATGGGGGCACCCCATTATGAGGCTCAGCAGTGTTCTCGTAGTAAGATACAGTCTGTGATTGTGATGCTCAACGAATTATGCAATCTCGTTTAGAGTTACCTGTGCTAAGTTATATGTTTACTGCATTTTTATTATATAATTTTTGTACATTGGTGGGAAGTTATGTGGTCCAAGCGAGGACGTTGGAATTTTCACCAGGGGGAGGATGTAGCCAGGTCCCCCTCGCGTGTAGTCAGGTTCCCCCCCCCCCTCGCGCACTCACCCCCTCCTTCCCAGTTGCGAGCGCGCGTGTGGATCGGGCTGGAGCGGAAGCATAGTGATCCCTGGTAGCTAGGGACGCGAGCGGCGAGCAGGCCGGTTGCCGGGGACGCGATCGGGCCGTCGCTAAGGCCGCGATCGCGTTGCCACCGGCCCGGCGGCTCGGGAAGCAGGGCGCCGCATACACAGGGCTGTTGCGCATGCGCAATGGCAGTGCACAGCGCGGGAGGCTCAGACAGCTCGCGCATGCGCGAGAATAGACTGCCAGCCCCCAGGGTGCTTTGGGGCAGAGACACCTGACGCCAGGGAGCCAATCAGAAGGCCGGATTCCCCTGCTCCCAGTTAGATACATTTCCCGGGGTTTTGCAGCTACGCAGGCACTCAGGATCCGGACCAGCTAGGGGTAAGAGGTGGATGCAGGGGTCAGTGACCCTCTGCATAGGCCAGCAGCCCCCAAGGTCCCAGTTAGGTCCTGAGTCATCTAATAGCTTGTGGAGCTTAGGGACAGGCCCTAGATAGGGACACTGCCCCCTTATTTGGTCAAGTAGTCAGGGACACAGAGCGGAAGCCGTGCGGCCCTGCGAGGTGGGTTCTGGGCTCAGAACACCACCCAAGACCCTAAGACTAGGAGAGACATTGTTCGCGCTGGACTTTCAACCCACGCGGTGTGGAGGACAACGTCGGATCGTGCGGATTGATATCGCGGTACCCGTGGCTGGAGCCCGGGCAGGTAACCTGCAATTCACGTGCACCAACCAGGCCTATCACCAAACATAGTGGCTGCGCAGTCACACACACACATGTACAGTGGTATTTGACTCTGGGAGTACGAGACATTTGGGTGGGGGTTACTGGACACAGGGTGGGGTCACATTGTGGGTGGTAGCGTCCGCCGTGACGCCTAGAGGTGATAGCGTCCGCCGTGACGCCTAGAGGTGATAGCGTCCGCCGTGACGCCTAGAGGTGGTAGCGTCCGCCGTGACGCCTAGTGTGGTTAGTGTCCGCCGTGACACCCAGTGTGGTTAGCGCCCGCCGTGGTGCATGATGATGTTATGATGTTATTGAGTGATATATGTGTTTCCATGCAGTAAAGCCAGTCCTGTTTTATATTCGCTCGTGTTGTGTGGTTGTTTCCTGTGAGGGCCTCCTCCCACTCCGTTGGGATCCCTCCCAGGTGGAGGCGTTGCACCTAGAGATGTATGATATGTATGTACCCCAGGTTCCCCAAGCGGAGGCTTAGGCTCCTGAGAGCCACACAGGTTGCACAGCAGGTAGTAGCGGCGGTATTCATAGGGAATACCCGTTACATGTATATAAAATATACCGAGTATCGTGCAGGGAGATAACTATACAAGCAGATAGAGTGAAATAAGTATAGTGTAGTTGGCAACTGGTTCATGAGCCGGATGGGACACTAGCCAGATACCTATTGCATAAAAGCGGCGATTCCCAGTTTAAAATAGCCAAGGGAGACCGCCATGATCGTGCCTGCGTGGTGTAGCTTATCTACACCCTCTAGGGTGCTTATTACCTGGCCCTACTAGTCAGAGGTAGTAATTATAATATCCTCTTACCGCTGCTGTTTATGACCTGTGTGGTATATTGTGGAGTGACTATTTTCTTCAGGGAAGACTGGGGTATGTGAGGACAATATATATATATATATATTTATTACATCTCATCCTCACACACTACATTTTTATACCACTCCCTCCCTCTCCCCCTGAGAACCATTTGTAATACCATCATTCATTACATGGTGCCAGAGCCTCATAGTTCCTTTCTCCACCCCAAACATGTTTGGAGGTGACTTATATTAACTTATTTTTTGGATTTAATACTATTTTAACCATTAAACTTTAGCGTTGTGTGTTTTTGTGAGTATTCTTTATTTTTTTCTGTATACACCCATTATAATTATCAGTTATTGGGTTTAGTGTTCTGTCCTTGAGTGCTAGTTGTATAGGGGTCTCTTTCGCCTGCCTAGGCAAGCGGCTTTTTTTGTCCAGTTTCTCTCACCCCTGGCACCTCTATCAATATAGACTGTAGCAAGAGTTTCCCTCCCTCCCTCTCCCTCCCCCCCTCTTTTTCCCTCCATTATTATTTTCCTCCTCTTCTCTCCCTGACCTATCTCATGCTTCTCCCACTTCTCTCTCTACTCCTCCCCTCTCTACCATTGGTGTACCTCCCTTTATAATCCCTGCCTGTCCACCTCTTCCTCGCTCTGCATAGTTCCTGTTTCCCTGTGTGTACCTGTCCTATGCTGTGCTCCCTCTGTGCTCCTGTGAATACCTGCTCCTGAGTTACTTTGGATTTCCCTGGCTTTTGAACCCTGCTCTCCCTGGATTACTCTGCTCCCTGGTACCCCTTGAACCCTGCTACGCATACGACTTCGCTGACTTCTGGCTTCCTAGGACCTGGCTTGCTCTCTGACGACTCTACTCTCTGGATCCCCTGAACATTGGCAAACGGACACGACTACTCTCACGGACACTCCCGAGCGTTGCAAGTGTATGCTAACAACTCTTTCAACAGGCCCAGCAATGCTATACCACACTCCGGGCTGCTCCCACTGCTGTGGGTGTGTGGTATCATACTGTACTGTTCCCACCTCAGTACTGGGGTCTAGCTTGGTCTGCGGACATACAGGCGTGACAGCTTGCCCTGGTTCTCGCGTCCCCCCTTACCTTGCATCCGCATCAAATGACGCTGCGGGGGTCATGTGACGTCACGTGACCCGCGGCGTTGTTTGACACGTGACGTCATGTTGCCATGGCGACGTGTCACACAGCCGGCTGAAGCTAGGTAAGTGGAGTGTTGCAGGGGCCTCACGCGATCCTCCAGCATTTAATTTAAATGCCTTGGGGAAGAGCGCAGGCCTCTGCAACCGCCCGCGCCCCCCCAGAAAATTCAACCGCCCCCCAGTTTGCGCACCTCAGCTTAGCATACAGTACTTCTACTGCAGTCAGGGATTCTGGGAAATTACATGCAAAGTTCTTAACAATGCTCTTTTCCAAATACTCCACGAATTGCTTCCTCAGTTCTTCTCATGACCTTCTCATCTCCTCCCCTCTCATAAATTAGTTTCACTCCCGAATTCCAGACTTCTCCCTTGCTGCAGCTTATCTCTGGAATGCTCTACCTTCAAACTCTCCCCCAGCTATCAAAAGTTTAAAAGCTCCGTGAAAACTCACATCTTTATGGAAGCCCGTATGACACCCACACCATATCCTGAGTGGGGTCCGTCCCACCATGAACAGCCACTTATATCTTTTGTTTCAATCGTGCCCCTCGTTCCCTCTAGATTGTAGAGCCCTCAGTATCTTTTGTATCCGTGTGTTCTTATTTTTGTATGCCCTTCTGTTTACGTAACTACTATTCCCTTGTTGTTCCATGCGTGAAAATTCCAGCCACAAATTCCTTGCTGGTGTTTGAACAAAATTCCATTTGCAGACTGATATTCGCAGGCAATTTGGGACAGTTACATTTTGGGGCGAATACTCCTGAAACTGCCATAATTTTCCCATTGCGCGAATGTTGTCACATTTGATTCATCCAGCCCAGACTCTGAAATGTGGGGTCTGCTCGAGAGCAGAGAGACTTATTTTAATATAATCCCAAGTGCTATATATATCCTCTGAATCCTCCCTTCAAACAACACGTGGAGAGACAGCTATGCTCAGAAAGGAGACCACCGGAGATAGTGTACTTGGGATATATGCTAATAGCAATCATTACAATGCACTTCATATATACTATTAGCATATCTCCCAGGTGGGCTCTTTTTTGAGCATAGCTGTCTCTCCACCTGTTGTTTGAAGGGAGGTTTCAGGGGATATACTGTAGATAGCACTTGGGACTATACTAAAATAGCTCTCTCGTTCTCTCTCCCCTGTGAAGAGATGCCAGATTCACCCATCTCCAATTGTACCGTCATGCAGAATGTTGGTGCTTTATAAATAAACGCTGAATATATAAGAATTGTCGATCCTCTTAAATCAGAATAAAATGCATGTGTGTCGACCTGCAGTAGTCATGTTGATTCATTGTCTTCATGGATGTATAAGTTGCTGCACATTTCCATATGCCTAAGATATCACAGGTTCTCTCTTGTTTTTTCGGTCCTTGTGTTGTAGGGGTTGATGTTCGGTTATGCCACCGATGAGACAGAGGAATGCATGCCTCTCACTATTGTCCTTGCTCACAAGCTGAATGCGAAGTTAGCAGAGTTGAGGCGCAATGGGGAACTTCCGTGGCTCCGACCAGATTCCAAAACACAGGTAATCAAGACCTGGACATAGTGGATCATTTCCATCAGGTGCTACAACGGGGTACATAGCACTCCTGTGGATTCATCAAGTACAACATGTTCTTTATTACTAATAAAAAGTAATTAATATGTGATATATAAATAGATAGATAGACCTTTGAGACATTTATTTAAACAAAGAACTAAATACTAATTAGGACTATGACTAATTAAAATAATTCTGCCTCACTTGTCTTGTAAAAGAAGTAAGAATGTTGCATGTACTTTGAGAAGTATCTTGGGCTGTCACCATGCAATATTGATTGATTTGCAGGCACTTCTGGCAATAGATAAAAATAAACTGCCATTATGCATTGTATTCCTCCCCAACTCCTGAATGAAACGCCTCTTTGAAATAGTTTCCCAGTGGCAGCCCTGTAACATGTTCCCTTGAAGTATTCTATCTCAGTACATGTCCTCAGAGCTGTTAGGTCATATGAGTATCTTATTCATTGCTCTACAGTGTAGGTGCACTGTTACTCTACATAACTCAATATGCCACATGTCTGAGTTGTATTTAAACCTTCAGAGCAGGGCCAATATCTTCTTTTAGTGTCAACTTACATCAGAGTGGAAACGTGTATGTTCCTCTCCAAGACGTGACAGCTCTGGTGGCCTTGAATCTAGTCTCCAACTGTGCGCTGGATACACCTGGTATTCCATTACGTTTTTTTTCGCCAGTAAACGTACACCACCCAGCTGCTCTCTCATTACCTCAGGCTTACATTGGGAATAGGGAGGTTTCTGTTGCTCTCCAAGAAAATGTAGCTCTCAGTCAATCTAAATGTGCCAAAGAAAGGTGTATATTAAAGGCGCTAACACCCTAAAAGTGCTTACTAATTAAACAATTATTTAGTGACTTATGGTGATATAATAAGTGGAAAATATTGCAAGTGCAAATGTCAAATAATAAAGTGTCAACCCCCTGCTTCTACCCTCTGGTGGGGTTGTCTTCACTCTTCCCCAAAATGCAGAACTGGTTTTCTCACGATCCAGGGGGAGCATGGGGGAAAAAAACACAAGAGATATACAGTACTAAGTGCAGATGTACAAAAATAATGGGAAGATTCCCTAGTGAATCTTGGGTCCTACTCACAGAAAAAAAGAGGGGTTCAAGCAGTATTGGCTGTTGGTGGATTGTGGAATATGGAATTGCAGAATAGCTCCTTCACTGGAAGAATACGACCTCAGCAAGAAAGAAGAGTGCGAACATAGCACAGATCAAATGGTAAAAAACAATTTATAAGATCCTTAAAAATGCACACGTACAGTGTGGCTAAATAAAAACAGCATATAAGCTATAATAGCTGTCAGTGACCACTGAGAGAATAGCTCTAAGCTGCCTCTCACCGCACCACATCTGTCGGAAACTCCGGCTGGACCCCTCGTGAACTTGTTGGAGACACGGCTCCGTGGTTGGTCCCCGAGTATAGACGTCACATCCAAAGAATCACAACTCCATATTCCACAATCCACCAACAGCCAACACTGCTTGAAAACCTCTTTTTTTCTGTGAGTAGGCTATACATAAGAGCGAAGATTCATATTTTTGTACATCTGCATCGTGAGAAAACCAGCTCTCAGTCAATCTGACATATATTTAAAGAATGAAATAAAAGATTGCTTTAAACAACATACTGCATATATTTTACGTGCTTTTTACAAATACGCATCTATCTACAATAACAGTAATATTAGCAATAGTATCTGTGTTTTATATAGCACTTTTCTTCCAGTGGGACTAAAGGGCTTCACAAGTACAAAAAAATGCTTTTCTTGAGTGCTACTTGTTTATAGCCATAATTTATCTATTTTTTTTTAACTCATATGATACAGTACTTGTAAATATTACATCATAGAAAGAGAACTTTGTGCTGTGAAAATGTGTATGTACAGTAAGATGTATGGATATCACTCATATCCAATGAAAAGTATCCGAGGCTGCAGGGAATTCTGCCAAACGTATATGACTTTTACAACATGTGAAAATCTGTATATTGTCTATGTATATGACAACCAAGTCATATATTTGTTACCTAAAAGAAAATGATGGAATATACTACCTAGGAAAGTAATAAATATTGCTTAATAATACCGTATGGCCTTTTCAAGTCAGTGGGGATTCTATGCATGAATAAACTAATTGTGCAATCAAATCGTTCAGTGTTTCGTTCTTTCCAACTCAGGTGACCGTTAAATACCTCCAGCAGAACGGGGCTGTCATCCCCATGTGGGTGCACACGATAGTGGTATCCGTGCAGCACGACGAGTATGTCTCTCTGACTGAGATGAAGCAGGCCCTGAAGGAACGCGTCATAAAGGCGGTGGTCCCTGCCAAATACCTGAATGAGAAGACAATTTACCACCTGCAGCCAAGTGGACGTTTTGTCATCGGGGGCCCACAGGTGATGGCTTCTGAATGAAAGTGGCATGTTCTCAGTGATGTACCTCTGCCCAGTAGACTTAATATATTCTTTACTCATTATTATTATCAGTTCCAGGGGGGCGCCCCAGGTGGGGCGGTGAGATTCTCTGGGGGGGGTGCAGGGTTACAGAGGCCCCGCTCGCTTCCTGAAGGCCTTTAAATGAAATGCCGGGGAAGCGGTGAAGGCCTCTGTATCTTCTCCTTACCTTGGTTCAGACGGCGTCTGGTGATGCGTCACCATGGCAACGCAGAATCGAATGCCGCGGCGGGGGTCATGTGATGTTGTGTTACCATGGCAACGTGACGTCATGATGCAAGCAGGGGGCACAAGGAGATGGGGACAGCCGGCAGGGTGGCGCAGGGGGAAAAGATTGCGTTCCCCTGATCTATTCTACTCTTTGATAAATCGCGGTTGTAGCGCAAAACTCGTTAGAGGGACTCATGTCCTCCGTTTTTGTACTATGTGTTAATGAAACTATTTCATTAGCATTGTTTTCGTCCTCGAGCCCTTCATTGTTTAGTAGCTGTATACCGCCATTGTCTCTTTCGACTTTATATCTATATCGCATATAAATGCTGCATTTTTCTTAGATTTCTTAGGCTGCCTTTATGCCATGCAACTATTTGCAAATCTAAAGTCTAAATACTCTTCAGAGAAAAAAGAGATCTTAGCCTGTTTCTGCTCTTGCAATATATGTAGGGAATTAAGCAAGACCCTAATCTCCTAATAAAACCATGTTTCCTGTTGCAGGGTGATGCTGGAGTCACTGGAAGGAAGATTATTGTGGACACTTATGGTGGATGGGGCGCCCATGGAGGGGGAGCATTTTCAGGGAAAGACTACACCAAGGTGGACAGATCAGCTGCTTATGCTGCTCGTTGGGTGGCCAAGTCACTGGTGCATGCCAAACTGTGCCAACGCGTTTTGGTTCAGGTAGGTTCGTCTTCTACTGTAGATAACTGCTTTAACCACTGTTCAGTCTATGTCAATGTCTTCCATTTATAAAAAAGCAAGGATACTAAATGACAGAGCGAAGATCACATCACAATAATGGAATGGTGAGTGGTGGGCTGCAGTACCTTGTAATATGTCAGGGCACAGTTATAGGAAAACCACAGAGCTGGAAATATACTGAATAATTCCATCCAAGAGGTGAATGCATCACATGTATGACTCTATACTGCTTTGGAGTTCAGAAGCACCATATAAAGTAAATTTGTGTTTGCTTCCAGTGTGTTAAGAGAACGTGGTACATTGACTCTGAGAAGGATTGACAAAGTTTCCTTAATTTCCACTTGGCATAACTGTAGGCCTGGGTTAAAAGGAAAAAAAACCCAAGGAAAACAAATCCATGGAAAACTGTAGAAAAAGAGGACAATTCAGAAGGGAAGGCCAGAGTAAGAAGGAGAGATGTACAAGTTGAGGAGTATCTGTACTGCAGCAAAATCGCAGGGCGTAGCTTGCTAAATATTAGTATTATTAAAGATCTGGTTGTATTAAGTCGCACATCAGCTTTCCTTTTCACACCAACCACTAGAAGAGTAGAATTATGCATAGACTGATTGGTGTCCTGAGAAGTGTGTTATCTTCTTTCTAAGGTGTCTTATGCCATTGGGGTGGCCCGTCCGTTATCAGTTTCCCTCTTTACCTATGGAACCTCAAATAAGACCGAAAAGGAGCTGTTGTCTATTGTCAACCAGAACTTCGACCTACGGCCTGGAGTCATCGTCAGGTAAAAATCTGCACATAACCTCACCGTGTATCACAGATTCCTCAGGCACAGAACATGTCACATGTACACCAAAGCATACATGTAATGTTGCGCATGAAACCCCAGCCAACCCTTTGGAGACCACTTTGAGGCCTACCAATAGGTCTCAATAAAGCTGCAGTCTTTATTCTTTTTAATCTTGCTATTATATAGTATATATTTATTTTACAGTTCCACCAATAGCATTGGCTACAATTGTATATTTCTGGCACAATACATCATTTATTACGTTGTTATCCTAGTGCTTGCATAGTGGTCTCATGTCATACAGTGCAAACAATATATGAAATTGTATGGTTGCTGCCAGCCACAAAGCCCATTTCTTTTCCTATCCTAATCCAGGGACCTTGACTTGAAGAAGCCGATTTACCAGAACACTGCATGCTACGGTCACTTTGGCAGGGAAGGATGCTCTTGGGAAGTGCCGAAGGAGCTGGTATATTAACACCGGCGATAGGATCTGATTCTTATCCTGGGGGGAAAATGGTCACAGAAGCCACGCTCATTGAAAAATTCCACCATGACTCTCCGACGTAGAATGTTATGTACTTGTGATTCCAAAGTCACGATGGAATCTGGATAAAACCATCAAAGAAATTGGAAGATGTTGCGCGCACATAATCGTGGAAAGTAACCTTATTTTTAGGCCAGCATCAACATTACACCCTCTGCCTCTTAATTCAGACTTGTTTCTATGTGCTGGGAATGGGAATCTTGCTTTTCCAATCGACACCTGGATAGGAGCCCTGTTACAGCTATTAAAACAGTGCGGGATTGTGTTAACTCAACCAGCCAACCAGATGACAATTGTATTGGTGCTGCTAAATTGTTATTAATACCAGTTAATTCTGAGCCGTTAACACTAAGCTGCTGTGAACACTCTTTCTGTTACTTTACATTCTGTTTTCAAATCATCAAAGCCAAAGGCACTTTATGTGGTGGCTGGGAGTCTTCGACAAACTCTGGGGTCCAATATCCTGGTATAAAATACTGTGTCTGGGCTTAGTTTTTTGTTTTCATTGGTCCTGTTGTATAGACAATGGCTAGACAAAGCCACTATTTTGTATAGCAGAGATCTTACACAGTAGCAGTATTGGTTTAAAGTTAGGCTGATTTTTTGGCAGGCTGTAATAATGTTAAAAGATCCCCTTCCCCCGCCTCCCCCCTATATGAGTTGAACTCATATAATGCTATTATCTTTCCCCCTTGCTCCTGGAAGAAGCATCAGATTTTTGGAAAGGGCAAGAAGAGGAAGTAAAGTTAGCAAAGAAGTAAAATACAAAGTAAATATTGCGATGAACGCGTTCCGCTTTAACTCTTTGCGTGTCAGAGGGGGGGGGGGTGCCACAGCCCCTCCAGCACTTTGCGATCACGTGACCGTGGCCTCACTGATGACGTGAACGGAAGAGGGGCAAGTCCTCTTCCGTTCTGCGCTTCACAGGCGAGCGAAACGCAACCTTCCCTAGAGAAACTAGCACATAGAAGATGACGTATACTGTAGCAAGAAGCCTACCCCAGATTCCTCACTAAGCTGCACTCCAAGTGTAGTAACGTCTACTCAGACTAAAATAGTCCTGGAACTCCAATATTCCTAATCAGTAATACATTTGTTGAAACTGACAACGATTAAATAGTATTGTGAGCATTTGACTATAACAAAACAATAATAAAGAAACCACGACGCAAGTGAATGAATATATGTACAGTGATAAAATTAAAATCCTCAAGATGAGGCGACTCTAATATCCATAATACTGGGTAACCATCAATGAGGTAAGTATATTCCTAGTATGAGGAATTATCACTGTACATATATTCACTTGCGTCGTGGTTACTTATATAATGAATACATCTTTATTATTTTGTTTTTTTTTGTTATAGTCAAAGGCTCACAATACTCTTTAATCGTTGTCAGTTTCAACAAATGTATTACTGATTAGGAATATTGGAATTCCAGGACTATTTTAGTCTGAGTAGACGTTACTACACTTGGAGTGCAGCTTACTGATCTGGTGTGGGCTTATTGCTATACACTTGTTGTTTTATAGGTTATATAGTATCCTCGTGCACCAGTGTATTTGCATTAATATTCTATATTGAAAATAGGTTGAGCGGTGGGTCAATATTCAGTGGAATCATATAGAAGATGATACTACGTCATGGGGCCCCTGGGTGTGGCCAGACCCCATGATGTACTAGCTATGTCAAGGGGCACCCAAAGGGTTAACTGGTGTAACATAAGAATTGTATATGTTATTTTGTGAAGAACTCTTACTGTATGTGGATTCATCCTGCAGCAAATGATAAAAGACCAAACTACCAAGTAATTGGCATGAATGTACCATACAGTATATAGTCTAAATCAAGGGTAGCCAACTCCAGTCCTCAAGATCCACCACCCAACAGGTCAGGTTTTAAAGATAGCCCTGCTTCAGCACAGGTCACTCAATCTTTGACTGAGCCACTGATTGAGCCTCCTGTGCTGGAGCTGAAACTGATTGAGCCACCTGTGCTGAAACAGGGATATCCAGAAAACCTGACCTGTTGGTGGCCCTTGAGGACTGGAGTTGGCCGCCCCTGGTGTAAATAGTCCGATTTTCCTTATGATTACAGATTCTATAAGTGCTTTTTTTTAGCTGTTAGGCGCCTTTTTTTATCTTTGAGAACTGGAAGCTTTTACGCTAAGATATATTTCCAAGTTGTCGCAGTCATTGCAGGCAACTAAAAGTCCCAAAATGAAAAAACGTACCGCCAATTTTATTTATCGCCCTATTCACTAAAGCCATATAGCAAGCGTTAAAGTGTTGTACCTCTGCAATATGGCAGCGTTCTTTTTAATGTGCAAATAAGCATGCAACTGAGGAATTAACAACAAGCCACTTCTTCGCACGCTATTTATTAAGGCCAATACCTGGCGATATTGAGCCAATGGCAAAAAAAATATTGCTAATTGTGATTATTTGCACCCTAGTGGTAGGCCTACCCTCTGCACCCTAGTGGTAGGCCTACCTTGCCTATGTACAGTATATAGAAGATTCTGGTGTTTGGGTTATGTTCATGTTACCTGCTTTGGTGCCTTTGATTGCATTACTTTGTGATTCAACTCTCATATGTTTTGCTAGCTAGTTATTTAACGCTGATTTAACACATTGTTTATGTATGCAAATGAGAATGACAATCAGAACGCAGTATTTAAATATAAATCTACTACAAATTAAATATGATCTACTAAATAGTTTATAAGCCGTATTTAGTAGAAATATTTCTTGCACAAACGACAGCAATCGGTGTGGACAAAAGTTCGACGCAAATAGCTTCTCGGGAACATTTCCATTAGACTGGTATTCATTAGGGCAGGCGTGGCCAACTCCAGCCTTCAAGGGCACAAAAAGGTCAGGTTTTAAGGATATCCCTGCTTCAGCACAGATGACTCATTCAGTTGCTCAGTCTTTGACTGAAGCAGGGCTATCCTTAAAACCTGACCTGTTGGTGGCCCTTAAGAGTTGGATTTGGGCACCCCTGCATTAGGGCAAACACCTCTAAGCAGGAAGTACCAACAAAATAACCTTTTAAAAATGACACTATTCTGACTTTTAAAAGACCTCAAAGTAGAGCTGAAACCCGTGACCAGCTTCGAGTCACCTTAACATTCATTACAAGCTTAAGGCTGAGTCCCCGCTAGCACTGGCGCTCAAAGCATGCAAACCGGGTGTCCTGCGTCTGCTCGCGCGCCCGCGGAGGGGGGGGGAGGAGGGGGACGGCATTGCCGAATAGTTGAGCGAGCGGGAAAGTTAAAAAAAATTTATTTACCTAAGGGCTGAGCGTGTGTGCACGCGCATACCCGCGCGCACATCGCGTGAGCGGGGACTTGCATATATATATATGTCGCCAAGCACCGCCCGCTCAGCGCTAGCGGGGACGCAGCCTAACACATGTGCAGATACTAATAGAGACCTACACACACCAACCTAATAAAAATAATGGCCGTAGTTTGTGCTGTTTCTGCATTATCTCAATGAAGACCATGGCGCATAATCAGGAATGCCGCATGAAAGCAGGTTTTCCCAGAAGGGAGAGCCTGAAATATAGCAAAATCTAGTGAATGAAGACATCAGCTTGTGCCTGTGTCACGCAGCAGCCTGAGCTGTGACCACAGCCAGCGGAACAGCCGGGGATGTGTTTTCACATTAGTTTCTAACTAGGTTGGCAGGAATTCGGGAACTCACAATATTTGGTTTCCTTGGATAGCACAGTTTGCTATTGACATTTAAAATTATGTCCTATTTACAATGTCAAATTGACAACGGAAACATGAGAATCCTGTGCTTTTCCGCACATTTGATGTCGCACATAATTATGCAATATTTAAAAGAACAAAAGAAAGAGAAGTTACTCTTTCAAAATGGATCTAATTTTCTAAAGCAGCAACCCAAGCGGGTCAAGGCAGCATTATAACACATGAATATATCTTTATTAAACTGGGACACAGTGGACTTAATGTACAAGCTACATGCAGCTACTATTATTAACTCATGTGCTGCTAGCTTGGGCAGAGAAGGAGTTAACCAAAGACCACATAGCAAAAGGCTAAGCTTTATTGTGTGTAAATAATTGGATACATTAATGATTATTCTATAGTTTCCAAAGTGGCCCTTCTGGGCTGTTTTCAGCGGATAATCCCCATTAAAGTCAATGGAGATTTCTGTCTAAAAACATCCTGAGCAAACGCTTCTGACTACATTGAATTACCCCTTAGATTGTAAGCTCTTTGGGCCAAGGTGTCCCTTTGACGTAGGTTACCATTGGCTGGCTGCCCTTATCCTCATTGCTTGTACTTTGTTTTCTTGCATTGTAATTGTGTAATCTTGGCGCTATATAAATGAAATTATACATACATAGCTAAGTGTAAAAAGTACCGAAATAAAGGATGTGTATGGGGTATAACATTATTACTGTCCTTAAAGCAGCTAAATAATTGTGCAAGCTTCAGCCAAACCTTGTTCCTCGTCCTAAATCAGCTATTCCCTCTAGATAATGTAAAACTAGCCACACATGCATTAATTGCACAGATCTTGCTCGTGTGACTTGAGTGGATCCTTGCTGCATCGAATGTCACTCCCACTGTTTTTTTAACATAGGATTGAAGCAGGGGGTCCCTGGAGCTGAATCCCATTCATTTCAGCTATGGGGACCCCCTGCTTCCGGAGATACCTCCGTAAGAAGCGCCAGTAGCCGCTTCGCTCAGCTAGCAGGGTTCATGCAATGACGGAGTTTCAAAGCTCCCGCGCTCTGCGAGCCAATAGGAAGCTGTGACGTCATCCGGTGCGGCTTCCTATTGACCTGTGTGACACGGGAGCTTTAAACTTTGCTGTGACACCTGCACCCTCTTCGGAGGTCTGTATCTCGGGAATCAGGGGGTCCCCGGAGTTGAAATTAATGGGGTCCAGCTCTGGAAACCCCCTGCTTTAAACCCATGTTAAAAAAAAAACAATAATAAAAAGAACACGAATTGCTCCTTTAAAAAGAATAGTTTTTTTGGGCAGTCCCATTGATAGGAACCGTATCACTGTGGCGCGCAGAAAACGGTACTGGAGCCAGTGACATTTTTGTCTTCTATTTGCAGAGGTGAAGCACAATGTTTTGGGGGGGGGAGGGAGGGGGTCAGGTGCTGTACCTCCCGAAACGTACATCACCTCGGCAAATGAAAGACACAATTGTAACTTTGATTCCAGTTCCCTTTTCTGCGAGCGGCAGTTCCAATGTCTTCTAACAGTCTGTATGGCTCACGCCTGCCGGCCCCAGAACATGAGGAAGGTGATGAATACACATGACGGAGCTGATTCTATAAGGTCGGATGCAGCTAATTACAATGTAAGCGGATGAAAAGTCCCATCTAATTGAGTAGGAGTTTCCCCTACTTTGGACTATATGAAATATAAGAGAAACCCAGCAAACAAAGTCAGGGGCGATCTCGGTTAACCGGCAGTGGATACGGGATTGTGGTGTGATAACCTGTATTAGAGGTTAGTGAATGTCCCCTTAGTGTCGGTCAAACGACTCCATGCAGCCTGTCTATTATTGTACATTCTGTGCTTTCACGGGAGCAGCAAACCCAGTCAGCGGTTTTACAGATTTCATACATTAGACAAGGTTAATAATTCTGCTGATATAAATGACACATTAAAGAAGAAAATGATCCATTCATACAGCCCCTCCACCCCTGTGTTACCCTTACTCCAAGGGAGACTGGTACACAGTTTGTGGGTTTTGATGTTTTATAGTTCCAATAGTAACAGTTTCTGTTTCATAACTTTAGGTCTTGATAAAGGTTATTTATTGGAGGATATGCCCACATAACTACAGAATATTCATACTGGGCAGTAATAACTTGCAGAACATATGTTTTATCAGACAAACAGCAGAGTGTTTCCTTATTCCTGTGTCAGCTAATGGGTCAATCAATCTCTTCAGTTACTTTATATCCTAGAATGCTAAGGCCGTTATTACAATGTATTATGTATGTTCATTGTTCACTTTGCAAACATGCTAAAGAAATACATTTTTGTGCCGGGACTTTGTCATTCAGTTTGACCTTTAACTACTGTAGTCCACGAAGAAGGTCTGAAAGATTGTATTCACCAACCAACCAATAAAAGTAATGTTTATATCCACCTGTGTGTTGGGTTTATTTGGATATGCTGGGTTTTGTCATTGGGACTCTGCTGTGTACAAACTCATGAAAACACATCACTATACCATCACTATACCATTCCCAATACCTTCTTATTCTTTCCCCACTTAAACCACTTTACAGCCATATGCGGAAAAGCAGTGGATAGTGATTGGCGAACCCAAAATGGCGGCATACCATATTCTGATGGCTCGTTGTGATTATCTATTTCTCCCCTTTTAGTTTGTCAAAAACTTTCATTTTTACCTATTTATTATTTAATTGAAATAGAACAAACAGAGGAAAACAGCGAAAAATAATACAAAAATATATCTAAAATGTTTTTCTATATAAGAAATTGATATGGTCCAGTGTAAACGTCTGACACAGATGGTGGAAGGGAGAGGGAGAGGGAGAGGGAGAGATAGCTCCAGGCACCATGTTTGAGGCCACTCCGGGGAGGGTTGTAAATCCAATAATGTGAGAGTGATACTTACCTGATCCGTGAGTCACTTAACACCATTAATAAAACACTGCACTATTTGACTTTTTGAAGTGAAACTTCTTTAGTGGCACCTATTCTGATGGGGTAAAACGGGAGAGATGGGGGACAAATGTGAAACGGAAGTGACGTCACGGCTCCCCCATCCCTTCCCCCCACATGCCTGCTCCTAACGGCCACCGTTCCCCCCACGCACCCGCTGTGACATGCAGCGGCGGCGATACGCCGCTCCTAACGGCCGCCGTTAACCCCACACGTCCGCTGCCATGGGTGTACAAAGATGGCTGGCGCAGAGCTTCCGGTGCTGTGGGTGTGGGTGTAGTTAGAAGGCGGAAGCCCCGCAAGTCCTCCGGCTGTGAGAGGAGGAGCCGCTGCTCAGCCTCTCTCCTCCCTAACTCCGCTTCCCCTTCCCTGTGTCCCGCTGACTGAGCGCCGCCGGGGCCGGAGGAGGAGAGCCGCCAATCCCCCCACACGTCCACACAGACATGGGAGGTTGAGGCGCATGCGCAGATTTGACCGCCGGGTCCCTCAGGTAAGGAAGCTATCTGCGAGCATGCGCACAATCAGCGTTGATGCGAGGCAGCGCATGCGCAGAGTCGCCCGCCCCTCGTAGCAGCGTCGGGGGGTGGGGTGTTGGTGGCGGTGACAGGCCAAGAAACATAGAGAGACCGAGTGTACCCTGAGACCCCCGCCACCACTGCCTCCATGTCGTGGGGGGGGGGGGGGCGGACTGCTGAAAGGGGCTGGGGGCAGGACAAGGGTGCTGGGGGGCAGGACAAGTGTGCTGGGGGGCAGGACAAGTGTGCTGGGGGGGCAGCGCAAGGGTGCTGGGGGGCAGGACAAGGGTGCTGGGGGGCAGGACAAGAGTGCTGGGGGGCAGGACAAGAGTGCTGGGGGGCAGGACAAGGGTGCCGGGGGGCAGGGCAAGAGTGCCGGGGGGCAGGGCAAGAGTGCCGGGGGGCAGGACAAGGGTGCCGGGGGGCAGGGCAAGGGTGCCGGGGGGCAGGACAAGGGTGCCGGGGGGCAGGACAAGGGTGCAGGGGGGCAGGACAAGAGTGCAGGGGGGCAGGGCAAGGGTGCTGGGGGGAGTCAGGAGAGAGGGGGCAGGACACAGACAGAGAGACATACACATCACACATACACTGAGACACACACACACATTGACTGACACACATACACACACTGACTGACACACACACACACTGACTGACGTACACACACTGACTGACCTACACACTGACTGGCGCGCACACACTGACACCCCAGTGATGCGCCGAACACCGCCCCAGAATGATGTGTCTATTCCCCCCCGAACCACCTCCCACCCCCACCACTGTGAGCACCCCCACCCGCTCAACATCCATGATGCCGGTACTGCTGCCAATAAACATGACCGGCCAATCAAATTTACTCATTCTCTAAGCAGTAATAATATTATTGTTACTTTATATGTTGCTGACAACACACAAAGAAGTTTCACTTACTATGCGCGTGCACAGCACACACAGTTTTTTTCATTGTGTGTCTTTTGTTTCTGTTTTATTTTTTGGGGGGTGAGGGTTTCATCTCATCATCGGGCTTCACCCAGATTGGAAAAACGTCTTCAGTACTTTGATGCACACAAAACGTGTATTGTTTCATTGGGATCCGTTATTACCGTGGCAACCTCTGCTCTTCTGTGTGTGAATGGAGGCAGCCATGGAAACCACAGCTAAGGGGCTGGGAGAAAGGAGAGGAGAAAGGAGAGAATTCATTATTGGAGGTCAATTCAGTCCTCAGTATGTGTTCAGTGAGGGAAACTTCTCCTGATACCTGTAGCACTAATCCCGGATACTGCTGCTCTATCAGTCAGACTATACACGAGGGGCGGCCAACTCCACTTCTCAAGGGACACCGACAGGTCAGTTTTTCAGGATATTCATGCTTCAGCACAAGTGGCTCAATCTGGGCCACTGATTGAGCCACCTGTGCTGAAGCAGGGATATCATGAAAACCTGACCTGTCGGTGTCCTTTTAGTGCCCTAGAGTCTCAGCATTAAGCAAATAAAGAGATTTTAGTAAATGAGCATAATAAAAGGAATTCCAATGCACATTGCCCCAGCATCGCATCATGATCTGCTGTTTAGCTCCCAAACCGGCGCTATGTATGTATGTATATATTTATATAGCGCCATTAATGTACATAGCGCTTCACAGCAGTAATACACGTCACAATCGTATAGATAACAAATAACACAAATAACACATAATGGGAAGAAGTGCTTCAGACATACAAGTAACATTTAGGAAAAGGAGTCGCTGCCCCGAAGAGCTTACGATTTACTTACTAGTGACAAATGAATCTAATTAAGGGTTTGTCCTAATTTATTGATCTTGATTTATTAAAGTTGGATAAAGTAAACAGGAACCTCAAAATGTTAAACTATCATAGAAACATAGCATTTGATGACAGATAAGAATCATTTGATCCCTCACACTTCACCCTCCAGCATCAGAGAATGACCTCTGGCTCTAACCCTGCTCTTTCTTTGGAATAGGCTTATGCTGTAGTGTAGAAGATAATGAACCATCATAGTAGCCCCCTTTTTTGTGTGCAAAAACTCCTTCCAGAGATCTGGTTTCCAGAATGAATCACAGAACTCCAGGTGAGGTCTCACCAGTGATCTATCAAGTTGCATGGCACGGAAGTGGCAGGGATCTGGTGACACTCTGGCGCCGCCTGACCCCCGACACTTCAAAAGTTAATATGTTACCTTGTACTGATATGTTAAGAAGTGTTGCTTCATACTTACTTGATTTAGCAAAAACATGTTTATCATATGTATCAACTGTTTTTTTCTTTGCATCAGTCACCCTTCTCAGCATCATGTAAATTAAAGTATTGATTCGCAGGCCCCTCAGACAGCTGATAGGTTAAGCTGGCAGGTATGAGCTGGATGAAACTTGTGTCAAATGCTGGGATACAGTAGCGACATCTTTTATTGCACTGAATGCCGCCGGCAAGCCGGGATCTACCCCAGCTGCCGCCAGTAACAACCGCGCGCCGCCGCGTTTCCCCCACGCACCCCCCCTCCACTTCGCGCGCAATTTTCCTCCCTTCCCGACCCCGTACCCGGCTCCTGCTCTGCCCCTCTGCTTCCCCGCACCCCCGCTTACCTTAATTTGATCTCCAGGGGTGTCGGGGAAGCCTGCGGAAGCCGGGGAAGACGGGGAAGCCGGGCGCGCATGTTACTGTGACGTCACAGTGCGCCGCCACGCGCCGCGGCTACCCGCTTCCCAGACGCATGCAGCCGGCGGCTTTTACTCGAATAAAAGCTGCCGCTGCTGTATTACTGAGGCGAAACCCAAAGGAACTGAATTTCTAGGGATCAATAGGGAGACTCCATATAGTGATTGGTAGATTATTAGGAATGAGGCTGGAATACGATAAATTAAGTTTTCTTTGCTTGAATCTTTTGCTCTTCTAAAACATCTATCTATCTATCTATCTATCTATCTATCTATCTATCTATCTATCTATCTATCTATCTATCTATCTATCTATCTATCTATCTATCTATCTATCTATCACTACACTACTGGTAAAATGTATCCAACTTGATTAAAACGAGCTAAACAGAACCTGTTAACTCCATAGCAGTTTATTGTTGGTACACATTTTTGGTCTAATTTTGCAGCTTGGAGATCTGACTTCCAGGCAGCATTTTTGCAAGTGGTTTTACTGGAAGTTCTATTATTCAGAGGTTATTCAAAGGTTGAGCAATGTTTGAAACCAGCCATTTGCTATCTGGGTAACGAATACACAAGCCAGTATAAATAGGACAGATCACATACAGTATCCTATTGCAGCTGTGTTTTTCAGGTGCTGTTATTTGGTACAGCAAACATGCCGAACAATGTCAGTCTACTTTGTGCTATTCTCTGTCTCTGTATCGGAGCTGTCACGCCTGTCTCAGGTAAGTGTATCAGTCTGCCTATGTGACCAGTTTATTTTGATGAGGAGTAATTTATTGTAAGATACATTATACTGTGGAAGCATGTAAGGTCACACATTCTGGATTATACCTTGGTTGTATATATGGGGTGAATCCTGTAACCTGTTTTTTTATTTTGCAGGAGTTAGACGAGGTTACTTATCTCACATACTGTATCTGTATGTTAATGCTATGCACTATTTTAGCTTTATATCTTCCCATCTCCCTGTCTTTGGCAATGTTCCTGATAGCTTTGGACTGGCTGATTGGCAAAGAAACTTGATTTAAATGTATGCAACAATATTATATTGAAGTGTTCCATACATTAGACACTAGTGGGATGAAGAATCCTAGAGTGAACCTCTGATTGAGCCACCTGTGCTGAATCTGGGATATCCTGAAAACCGGACCTGTTGGGGGGGGGGGGGGGGCAGAGCAGGGCTTAAGGACTTGAGCTGGGCACCCCTGATCTACCCCCTGGAAAACATTAAAGTCTAACAGTGAGCATACAGTGTCTCTTCTAGTATATACCCCAGCTTCTCCTGTAATTCTCTATATTTGGGATCGGTAAGGCCACCTAGTGGTGAAATCCAGAATTGATCTGCTCATTAGAAAGTGAATATTTAGATTTACTTGAAAATATAAACACTTGCTCACTATAATATAATATAATATAATATAATATAATATAGGAAAAGAGAAGCTTGGGAGTACACCATTGACTCAACTGGGCTATTAGTGAACAATAGAAATGAGAAAAATAGAAACTAGTCAAATATAGATATTTGCTCATATCTACTGTATCCAGCCAAAGGTCCCTTACTGTACCTGCAAACATAGGACCCTAAATACAGTGCATACCAGAGAACTGTGCTCAACTGATCCCAGACTAATTGGTTGTTTATATACTGTAACATGGCAATGTGTCCACTCACTTTGTTTGACTTGTCTGTAATCGGTGACCCTTGATAATGGCTCCTGAACGTTATAGTTGTGATGGTAACATTGTAACAGCCCATTGTGCGAATCTGCTTCAATAATGACCTGATATGGATCTTAGATGTGAATGGATTAGTCATCAGAACAGTGAGCTACCCTAGAGAAAGTTTTTTTATTTCAGACGTCACAGCCGGTGAAGGACTTGCCCATTGGAACCTCGAAGAACTTCTGAACCTGCAAATAAAGGTGAAATATTCTCAGTGAGAGATAAGCAAATAAGTTGAATGACACGGGGGCAATACCGACGGGGAAGGGGGAAAACGAGAGCAAGATAATGTGATCTTGCTATTAGAGAGGCACGGGTCTTCTGCACGCCTTTGTTACCGCCACTGCTAGTGGGACTGACATATCCTTCTGTGTCACAACTGTACAGTATGGTCCATATTCTCTACACTGTGCTATTCCGCAGAATACTCTCCCGAGCTGGAAGACACTTTATGGCCCATTATGTTGAATTGTTTTCCAGCACCCGAAGGTGTCTTATTGAATAACACTGCTTAGTAAATATGGGCTTATGCCTTTTTATTTCAGTCGTTTTCAGACAAGCGTGATGAAATCAGCAAACTGAACAGAACACAAATGAATTCACTGATCCGGTCAGTCCAAGAAGCACTCGACATGTTGAAAGATTTTCAGAACAAAGGTACAAGCTGATTGCTTAGGGAGATTAACCTCACTAGTCAGCGTTGGTTTGTGTCTGAAATATTGTTCTTTTCTTTTTCAGCTTTTATAAAGACAATGTCTCTGAGTAATTGCACCCTGCCTCTGGTGCCCAGCAATGGAGGTTTGGTGTGTGTACATCTAGGTGGTGTCCAATACTGCAAACCAATGTGCAATCAGGTATGTACATTACTGCAAACCAATGTGCAATCAGGTATGTACTTTACTGCAAACCAATGTGCAATGAGGTATGTACATTACTGCAAACCAATGTGTAATCAGGTATGTACTTTACTGCAAACCAATGTGCAATCAGGTATGTACATTACTGCAAACCAATGTGCAATCAGGTATGTACATTACTGCAAACCAATGTGCAATCAGGTATGTACTTTACTGCAAACCAATGTGCAATCAGGTATGTACTTTACTGCAAACCAATGTGCAATGAGGTATGTACATTACTGCAAACCAATGTGCAATCAGGTATGTACTTTACTGCAAACCAATGTGCAATCAGGTATGTACATTACTGCAAACCAATGTGCAATCAGGTATGTACTTTACTGCAAACCAATGTGCAATCAGGTATGTACATTACTGCAAACCAATGTGCAATCAGGTATGTACATTACTGCAAACCAATGTGCAATGAGGTATGTACTTTACTGCAAACCAATGTGCAATTAGGTATGTACTTTACTGCAAACCAATGTGCAATCAGGTATGTACTTTACTGCAAACCAATGTGCAATCAGGTATGTACATTACTGCAAACCAATGTGCAATCAGGTATGTACTTTACTGCAAACCAATGTGCAATGAGGTATGTACTTTACTGCAAACCAATGTGCAATGAGGTATGTACTTTACTGCAAACGAATGTGCAATCAGGTATGTACTTTACTGCAAACCAATGTGCAATCAGGTATGTACTTTACTGCAAACCAATGTGCAATCAGGTATGTACTTTACTGCAAACCAAGGAGCAATCATGTATGTACTTTACTGATAACCAATGTGCAATCAGGTATGTACATTACTGCAAACCAATGTGCAATGAGGTATGTACTTTACAGCAAACCAATGTGTAATCAGGTATGTACTTTACTGCAAACCAATATGCAATGAGGTATGTACTTTACTGCAAACCAATGTGCAATCAGGTATGTACTTTACTGCAAACCAATGTGCAATGAGGTATGTACTTTACTGCAAACCAATGTGCAATGAGGTATGTACATTACTGCAAACCAATGTGCAATCAGGTATGTACTTTACTGCAAACCAATGTGCAATCAGGTATGTACTTTACTGCAAACCAATGTGCAATGAGGTATGTACTTTACTGCAAACCAATGTGCAATGAGGTATGTACATTACTGCAAACCAATGTGCAATCAGGTATGTACTTTACTGCAAACCAATGTGCAATCAGGTATGTACTTTACTGCAAACCAATGTGCAATCAGGTATGTACTTTACTGCAAACCAAGGAGCAATCAGGTATGTACATTACTGCAAACCAAGGAGCAATCATGTATGTACTTTACTGATAACCAATGTGCAATCAGGTATGTACATTACTGCAAACCAATGTGCAATGAGGTATGTACTTTACTGCAAACCAATGTGCAATGAGGTATGTACTTTACAGCAAACCAATGTGCAATCAGGTATGTACTTTACTGCAAACCAATATGCAATGAGGTATGTACTTTACTGCAAACCAATGTGCAATCAGGTATGTACTTTACTGCAAACCAATGTGCAATGAGGTATGTACTTTACTGCAAACCAATGTGCAATGAGGTATGTACATTACTGCAAACCAATGTGCAATCAGGTATGTACTTTACTGCAAACCAATGTGCAATCAGGTATGTACTTTACTGCAAACCAATGTGCAATCAGGTATGTACTTTACTGCAAACCAATGTGCAATCAGGTATGTACTTTACTGCAAACTAATGTGCAATCAGGTATGTACTTTACTGCAAACCAATGTGCATTCATGTTTACTGATTTCTTCCAAATTTGGAACACCTCAAAGCTCCACATCCAGTGTCTATAACACATTTATGTGCCTAAACTTTACATTTGTTGAGTTTTGTTATACTGTAATACAGTGGGATATTTTACATGTAGGAGGAAGATCTTTAAAAAAAAGCAGTGCTTTTCCCCACTGAAATATTGGGCTTTTCTTCCTTTGTGGCGACCCCCAGCACTATCCAGACCTTCTGAGATGCTCCTTTGCCCAGAGTAGGTTCTGTGTCTCTTGCTATACTGTATGGCCACTAAACAGAATAACAGCCACATGGATGTTGTGCTTCTTTTAAGGGCTATGACTTTGCGTTCCTGAGAAGAAGCAGGGTCTATGAAGAATGCGGGAAACACACTGGGTTTTCTTGGACGACTCAATACGTTGGTGGGCGCCGGTTAGCGGAATGCATAGGTGAGTTTGGGTCCTGATGATGATCATGCAAATAAAAGTGACGAATAAGAACTCAGCTCGGCTTCTAATGTGTATTTTATGTGATGTACCCAGCAATAAATGTAATGTATGATTATGGAACACAACTTAACCATTTTGGCCCACCCCTGTACAAAACAAAGCTGTAAAGCATGGGGTAAAGAACCCAAATGTGCTAGTCCCCATTGTATAGCCATGAACTTAGAACCCAGCAGAATAGATGATCTCATGGGATGCAGGGATATGAGCAGTACAGAGCAGCTAACCCCGTCTCTTATGCAGTGCATTCTCCTGATACTCTGTTGCTGCTATGTACCTACATTTGCAGGATGGTTCTGCTGAGAACTCTCAACCAATCACACTTCAACCATTCCTTATTCAGTAGCATGTCGACTGGCTGAAACAATGTGACATTTTGCTACTGCCAGAGGAGCCTTCAATATATTGTAAAGCGTCTTTGCTCTCTTCATTTTGTTTCACTATTCCTCCCTTGCATGTGATCAGACAACCTAAGTCACTCACTGCCAATGTGCTTCCGGCCTCCAAAGGTAATAAAACACAGTTGTATAAACGTATAAAAGCAACAGTCCAAGCTGCTGGTCCCCCCCCCCCCCCTCCTTTAGTATGGGCATCAATACAATCCACACAATGATAAGTAATTAGCTAAGTTGCTGATTGATTCGTTCTCCTGTGATTGATCAGTGAAGATCCGGCTTGGTGTTCACTAAATGGCTGTCAGTGCAGCAAAAGAGGACCAAAAGGTGCAACGGTCTGTGGGGAAGGTCATGTGACCAGGCAGTCACTAGATACAATTGGTAAACTGCTAGAGAGAGGGCAGGGCTCAAAAAGGGGTGTGCCAGAGCCTGTTTCAGTAGAGGAAGGGAATGTGACTTTGTAAATGGTTACTATAGAAACAAAAATGCTTGTTACATTGTAATATATTACAAATATAATTCAGAGTTATTTTTAAGGGAAAAAATGCTACAACTATTTTCTCAAAGTACTGAACTGATTTATTAAAAAAACACACATGTAGGATATTGCTTGGCCTGCAGTTTTAACTGTCTCTGTTTTATATTTTTCAGCCACTCCCTTTGCCATCAGCGGCGTTTCAACCGCTTATTTCTCCGACGCGAAATGTCAGCAAATCGTTGCCACAGCTGAGATGGAGCAGAAGTATGTAACACATTTCCTAGGGGAACTTAAAAACAAGACCATTGAAAATGGACACGAGGAGGAGATGGACTTTGTAGTATGTGGAGACTGAACTGCCGAAATGAGATTGGAAAATAAAAGACAAAGGAGGCGCTTCACATCAAAACTACTCGCCACATACAAATGAAGGCATTTTCCTGTAAAGGGAATTTTAGTCCTGACAGTGGTTCTCATCTCCAGTCCTCAAGACCCCAACAGGTCAGGTTTATAGGATAGCACAGTTGGCTTAACCAGTGACTCAGTAGAAGACTGAGCCACTGATTGAGCCACCTGTGCTGAAGCTAGGCTATCCTCAAAATCAGACCTGTTGGGGGGTGGGGGTGTTCTTGAGGACTGGGGTTAGGTCACCCCTGTATCAAGGTAAATTAAACCTATTTCCCACCTCTTTGTAATTTGGGGAGTGTCAGTAATGTGAAACATGCATTCTGATAAAATAATAACATTCTGGATCTTCTGTCATTCTGATCAATCTTTCCTGCAAACCCCCCCCCCCCCGTAGGTCTGAGGTTACGTAATCCTCCTGCGCTAATCATCTTCTTCGAATGTACAACAAAAATTTGCATTACTAAGCTTCTTATATACAGTATGATGCAGCCACAGACAGAATATGTTACACTGCTTTATAAAGAGGTATAAAGACCCCCATATGGCTTATCAGTCCGGGTTTAAATTCCTGACAGTGACCAAATGACGAGGTACCAAGTCACAAAGATCAGACTGTATACTTCAACACCTGGAAAGAGTAAAGCTGTGTTAAATACCTGGCTAGGGAATTACACATTCGGTTCATGATGTGTTTGTCAAAGACTACTTTCCAATTTGTTTTATTATACCCCAGGCTATGAAGAATATACAAGCATTTCTTATTCTTAATTATGAACATCCATTGCCTTGCAATTGTTACTTCCTGTAAATCATTGTCGCAAAATGATAAAAGTGCATCTTTTTTTTAAAATTTAAAATAAAAGAAAGAATTTAACATACAAGAAAAATGGAAGAAGCCTCTCACAAAAGCATAAGCTGTGCAGACTACAGGGGCTGTTCTAACATTTTGAACACGAGTCTCTTAGTATATGTCTATCAAGGTCGTTTTTCCTATTGTACTCCACTTTTGTCAATTTGACTTTTGGGAAATGGTTGTGAACAATTGTAGGTGTTAGGAAGGAATTAAATGGCGCACGTGTAACAATAATAATTACATTATGTGTACAGAGCAGGCCATTTTTTCAATAAAAAATATGGCAGTCCTTTCCACTGCAAGTCCCAGATCTAAAGGCCACCACTAGAGGGCAATGTTTCAATCTCATTGTACACCCTTTTTGTGATAGAATGTTTTCACAATGTAACTACAGATGGGCACAGTTTTTGCCGACATTCTAATTCGCCACGAATGTGGCGTTTCTTCGCAGCCGCAGATATTCGCGGCTTGGGTTTAAAAGTGACATTCTCTGTTCGGGTGTTTGTGATACTATCGGTCGCCATCGCTCATTCGATTCACCCAGAAGTTCCAGATCCTGAAATGGGGAAGGGAGGAGGAGGAGGAGAGAGATAGGGGCATCCCTCAACTCAAGAAGAGGCTCAGTGACTAGAGGCACCGAAAGCAATGCCACTGAGTGTGAAGCAGGGGAACCTGGTTCAAATCCCGGTGTCGGCTCCTTGTGATCTTGGGCAAGTCACTTTATCACCCTGTGCCTCAGGTACCAAAACCATAGCTTGTAAAATCCTCTTTGCAGGGATTGTGTCTGTAACATTCCCACATAATTGTGCCGCACTTTGAGTCCCATTGGGATTAAAGCAAAGTTATTATTATTAACAACCGTCAAACACTTGAAGAGACACGTGTGTATAAAAAATAAATAAAAAAAAAATATATATATCTTATACTATATTAGTGAAAGCACTGTATGTTTGCCTGCCTGCCTGCATGCATGCATGCCTGCCTGCTGGATGTCCGGTGTCCCTAGCGGCAATCTCATTGGTCCCTTGGCCCGCCCGCCCCCGCACACCTCTCATTGGCCTCACACACTCACACCACCCCCTTGGCCCGCCCCCCACACCTCTCATTGGCCTGAGGCGGAGTGACGGGCCAAAGGTCCAAAAAAATAAATAAAACACACACACACACACACACACACACACACACACACACACACACACACACACACACACACACACACACACACACCTCTCCCCTCTCCAAATCACCTCTTCCCCCTCCCCAGCGGCATCATCTCTTCCCCCTCCCCAGCGGCATCACCTCTTCCCCCTCCCCAGCGGCATCACCTCTTCCCCCTCCCCAGCGGCATCACCTCTTCCCCCTCCCCAGCGGCATCACCTCTTCCCCCTCCCCAGCGGCATCACCTCTTCCCCCTCCCCAGCGGCATCACCTCTCCCCCCTCACCGCTCCAAATCACCTCTTCCCCCTCCCCAGCGGCATCACCTCTTCCCCCTCCCCAGCGACATCACCTCTTCCCCCTCCCCAGCGGCATCACCTCTTCCCCCTCCCCAGCGGCATCACCTCTTCCCCCTCCCCAGCGGCATCACCTCTTCCCCCTCCCCAGCGGCATCACCTCTTCCCCCTCCCCAGCGGCATCACCTCTTCCCCCTCCCCAGCGGCATCACCTCTCCCCCCTCACCGCTCCAAATCACCTCTCCCCGCTCCAAATCACCTCTCCCCGCTCCAAATCA
Source organism: Ascaphus truei (assembly GCF_040206685.1). NCBI lineage: Eukaryota > Metazoa > Chordata > Amphibia > Anura > Ascaphidae > Ascaphus > Ascaphus truei. The sequence continues at coordinate 7,201,234 of NC_134490.1, read as the reverse complement.
CCTCTCCCCCCTCCCCGCTCCAAATCACCTCGCTTCCCGCAGCTGCCACGCGGCGCGTAAGATGGCGGACCCCCTTCCTCCCTCGCGGCGCCAAGTCAGACGGTGGCGGCGCCCGGAAGTACAGGTAGGTGTCGCTCCCCACCTCCGGCGCCAAACGGAACTGAGAAAGGGCGCATCAACTGAGGTGTGTGTGTGTGTGTGTGTGTGTGTGTGTGTCACTGTCCACTGCCCCCCCCTCCTATCCACTGCCCCCCCCTCCTGTCCACTGCCCCCCCCTCCTGTCCACTGCGTCCCCCCTCCTGTCCCCCCTCCTGTCCACTGCCCCCCCTCCTGTCCACTGCCCCCCCCCTCCTGTCCACTGCCCCCCCCCTCCTGTCCACTGCCCCCCCTCCTGTCCACTGCCCCCCCCCCTCCTGTCCACTGCCCCCCCCCCTCCTGTCCACTGCCCCCCCCTCCTGTCCACTGCCCCCCCCCCTCCTGTCCACTGCCCCCCCCCCTCCTGTCCACTGCCCCCCCCCCTCCTGTCCACTGCCCCCCCCCTCCTGTCCACTGCCCCCCCCCTCTGTCCACTGCCCCCCCCCCTCCTGTCCACGGCCCCCCCCCTCCTGTCCACTGCCCCCCCCCTCTGTCCACTGCCCCCCCCCTCCTGTCCACTGCCCCCCCCCCCTCCTGTCCACTGCCCCCCCCCTCCTGTCCACTGCCCCCCCCCCTCCTGTCCACTGCCCCCCCCCCTCCTGTCCACTGCCCCCCCCCCTCCTGTCCACTGCCCCCCCCCCTCCTGTCCACTGCCCCCCCCCCCTCCTGTCCACTGCCCCCCCCCTCCTGTCCACTGCCCCCCCCCCTCCTGTCCACTGCCCCCCCCCCTGTCCACTGCCCCCCCCCCCCTCCTGTCCACTGCCCCCCCCCCTCCTGTCCACTGCCCCCCCCCCCTCCTGTCCACTGCCCCCCCCCTCTGTCCACTGCCCCCCCCCTCCTGTCCACTGCCCCCCCCCCCTCCTGTCCACTGCCCCCCCCCTCCTGTCCACTGCCCCCCCCCCTCCTGTCCACTGCCCCCCCCCCTCCTGTCCACTGCCCCCCCCCCTCCTGTCCACTGCCCCCCCCCCTCCTGTCCACTGCCCCCCCCCCTCCTGTCCACTGCCCCCCCCCCTCCTGTCCACTGCCCCCCCCCCTCCTGTCCACTGCCCCCTCCCTCCTGTCCACTGCCCCCCCCTCCTGTCCACTGCCCCCCCCTCCTGTCCACTGCCCCCCCCTCCTGTCCACTGCCCCCCCCCTCCTGTCCACTGCCCCCCCCCTCCTGTCCACTGCCCCCCCCCTCCTGTCCACTGCCCCCCCCCTCCTGTCCACTGCCCCCCCCCTCCTGTCCACTGCCCCCCCCCTCCTGTCCACTGCAGGAAATGCAGGGGGAGGAATCCATGCCTTTGAGGCGCCCCCCCCCTCCCTCCCTTTGACGCCCCCCCCTCCCTTTGACGCCCCCCCCCTCCCTTTGACGCCCCCCCCCCTCCCTTTGACGCCCCCCCCCCTCCCTTTGACGCCCCCCCCCCCTCCCCCCTCCCTTTGACGCCCCCCCCCTCCCTTTGACGCCCCCCCTCCCTTTGACACCCCCCCTTCCCTTTGACGCCCCCCCCCTCCCTTTGACGCCCCCCCCCTCCCTTTGACGCCCCCCCCTGCCTTTGACGCCCCCCCCTGCCTTTGACGCCCCGCGCGCACACACTGACTGACTGCCGCACGCACGCACACACTGACTGACGCGCACACAAAGCCTGACTGACGCACGCACACACTGACTGAGGCACACACTGACTGTGTGTGCGTCAGTCAGTCTGTGTGTGTTTGTGTTTCTGCCTCAGACTCACTGACGCGCGAGCAAACACACAGTGACTGACGCACACACGCTACATGAAGCTGTAAAGGAGGGAGGGAGGGGGGGGACTGGATTGATGTGAATGGGGGACAAACAGAGAGAGAGGGGAGGAGAGAGAGGAACGGGAACATTACATCCCGGGCAACGCCGGGTCTCTCAGCTAGTATATATATATATATATATATATATAAAAAAAAAAAAAAAAAAAAATAATATATATATATATATATACACTTATACACTTATAGGGGTCATTAAAATATTCTTTGAATAACTCCCAAGTACTTCAGGTGTGCTACTTTTTGAGGACAAAAGTAAACTAAAAACAGCATCGTGTTTAATAGGTGAAATTCAACTTTTTATGTGTTGCATGAAGAGGATTAATGCTCTGATTGTTTGATGCGCTCACACACTTCCAAGGACATCCATAAATATTACAATATTTGGTTATCTGGGCTGATTGGCTCCACTTTTTTCCTAGGAGGTGCTGTCTTTACTCTCAGGACGCTGTTTCTGTAAATGTGCAATCCGTAAGGAGTCTGTTCCAAACGCCCCTAACATTACATAGATAACTGACCTGTAGTAAAACCAGTAATGCATCATCTGTGTTCTGTGAAAATTCTATCTGCTTCCATTTACATGCGCTAAGAGGATTAGTTGTAGTGAGGAGTTACCTGAAACATGAATGTAATGTTCATAGTTTGTCCCATTTTCTGCCTCTTTTTTAAATCCTGGTGTATTTTAGCCCCAGGAACCTCTGTGATGGAAATTGTAAAAGTTAACAATTTCCTAGAATGTAAGAAAACTAAGAGCGCACTGGGATCAGTATAAACATGTAGGTATAATACTCAATAATATACAAGTTAACGTATATAAATGGAAGTTCGCAATGAGGCTGTGACAGGGCACACCCCCTCTCTAAAAATGCTTTAATAGAGAGCCTGTATTGTTCTGAGGAATCCAGCAGGGAGCTGGTTAATTGCAGCTACAGACAATTAAGCAGTCTCCACATGGCTCATCAGACAGGTAGAAAAGTCTCCTGCTAGAACTGCATGAGGGATTTCTTGAGCACAGAGGGACTGTGTTGCCAAAAGAGATTCCCAGGAACAAGTGGTTTTGAGCACAGGACTACTGGCAGTGACATGGGTAATGCACAAACTACTGGCAGTGACATGGGTAATGCCCACACTACTGGCAGTGACATGGGTAATGCACACACTACTGGCAGTGACATGGGTAATGCACACACTACTGGCAGTGACATGGGTAATGCACACACTACTGGCAGTGACATGGGTAATGCCCACACTACTGGCAGTGACATGGGTAATGCACAAACTACTGGCAGTGACATGGGTAATGCACAAACTACTGGCAGTGACATGGGTAATGCACAAACTACTGGCAGTGACATGGGTAATGCCCACACTACTGGCAGTGACATGGGCAATGCCCACACTACTGGCAGTGACATGGGTAATGCCCACACTACTGGCAGTGACATGGGTAATGCCCACACTACTGGCAGTGACATGGGTAATGCCCACACTACTGGCAGTGACATGGGTAATGCACACACTACTGGGATCGTACTTCATGGTATAAAAAGGTTCCTTCATTTCTGTCTGCTTACATCAAATAGTTGCTCCTTTTGTTTGCACTCAAAGTTTATTAGCATTTGAAGTAAAAAAAGGAGGTGGTGCGGGGAGGAAAGGAACAAGGGAGGGGGACATGGGGTGGGGTACAGCAATTTGTGTCATTTATAAAGTTACACAGATACAATCCAAGCATAGGGAATATACTGTACACAAAACCAGGAGAAAAAAAATAATGACTTGGGCGCCAATAACAGCATAAGTGACTGTGGCATTATGGCAAGGAAAACACCCGAGGGCAGTATCGGGGAGCATTATAGGAGGGTGGAGGTCTGGTTGTGGGTCATCTGGTTGGCCAAATGGAGGCCTTCGTAAATCGGCCAAGGTTGCCAGACCTTCTGGAATTGTGAGCCGGAGTACGCCTGCATTACTCTGCTCCTCCTGGTTGAGGGTCATCTGGTCGGCCAAATGGAGGCCTTCGTAAATCGGCCAAGGTTTCCAGACCTTCTCGAATTGTGAGCCAGAGTCTCGGAGTACACCTGCATTACTCTGCTCCTTTTTAATGTGTTGTATAAATTAAAGTCAATTAATCTAATAAATGCACTGGGACTTCATGTAGAAACAAACTAAAGAAAAACCTCCTGGGAAGCCACAGGTCCATCCTTTATATTGGGGAATCTGTTATTTTGGTGGTTTCTGATCTTCCAGATATTGTATTGTTTGTTGTGAAACATTTCCAAGAAGCGTAGAGCCAATCTGTGTAATGAAAGTACAAAGGGAATCTGTTTTCTCCTTTGCTGGCTATGGTGGGGTAAACCAAGTCAGTCTCATTATTTAGCATCAGCAGAGTTACACACCCCAATGAAGCCTCAATGATACAGGTTGGTACTTTTTGTTTTGGCCCAGAACCCCCAAACTCACTGATTTCAATCTACTACCTCCACCCCACCACAACTTCATCACACCTACAGAGAACACCATGGCACAGCTCACTTGCTGAACAACTTTCCTGTCTGATATAACTCATTGTCTGTGTCAGCTAGAAACATTTTAGGTTCACATCTATCCCACAGAGTACCAAATGGAAAGCATTGATTTGAGGTCCTTCATTGGTCACCCCTTCAATGTCAGGCCCCAATGTCACTGAAGGGGTTAATCTGCTTAGTTCTCCCCCATTACACGGCTCCAGATAAAGAGATTTCTGGCATGCGTTTCATCCTCCACATGAGTAGGACAGCAGGGGGAAGGAACATCAGGAAACTCATTATCAACACAGCGACAAAGACCACAAGCACGATGGTCCACGACTCCATGACTGTCAGCACCATATTCCCTTGAGATGTTTAGGAACCTATACAAAAGAGACAACAGTATCACTGGGTCAGTATAGATCTGTCAGCGCATCCAGGTGTTCTAACTGTCTTTCAATGCTAGATTTCTGTGGATTACGATCACAATCTCATCTCCTTACAAACATAATGCACCCCTTTATATTCTAACCAGGATCTACTTGCTGGAGTAATTGTTGAGCTCTGTTGGCATTCATCAATCAATCCCTTAAACCGTTTCGCCTTCATGAAAGTAATGACTGAGATTTGGAGAACATGTCTCCTCTGTTTATCGCAGCCGGGCACATCGGAGTAATAGAAATAATGGAGATCTGCAAACTGTTCCAAAAGTTAGCGAACTCAGGGAAATGTGCGGGTCATATTTGCCATGTGACCTAGTCTTTTTATTGAAGCAATTATCTTCACATTTTGGGCAAAAGGTGAAACTTCAACTAACTTTTCTTAAAAAAAAAAATCTTGTGCAAAATAAATCATGATTTTGCTAAATTTTCAGACATTTTACAGAAAAATATATATATCTGTAATAAGTAGTTATAACTTACACATAAACATTTGGATTTGCTAATGGTAGATTTATTTCATTGAAAAGATACAATTTGAAGGTTGATCATATAGTTCTTCTCCCCTTTTTTCTTTATGAATGACATAGTGTCCTCTGTCTCTGACCCAGATCCGGCTCTGTTTGCTAATAGTACATCCAGGCCAACTCCTCCTAACATTAGCTCAGGAATAAAATCATGTGCTCCATCTTGAAATGCCAGAGCCAGAGGAACTTAAGACCCACCACAAGATTCACTGGGGCAGAAGAATCATGAGTAAGGAGGGAAGGAATGAGATATGATACATGAGAGGTGATATAAAAGAGAAGGAAAGGCACTCAAATTACTGGACTGATTGTGCAAGAAAAAGATACGCATATTTAATGCCCTAATCATTCATTGTTGACGTGCAATGGAGCACGGTGTGTTTTCAGCACCTTTTATTCTTTCACCCTAAGCAAATAACAAATAAAACCCCCAGAGTTTTTTTTTTCCCGGTCCGCCCTCCGGTACAGTACTGTATGTCACCCATAGCTATTTATTTAACAGATTATATAACAGATTACTGTACGTTTTAATCTGTTTACCAAATAAGGAAGCCTTGGAGGCGCCTTTAGTGCAAGCGAGGTATCATGGCGGCTCTGAATGACTTGTAGCCAGGTCGAAAAGGATTATGTTTAAAGGGAAATAAATTGAAGGTCAGATGTGGCCGGAGAAGGGGAAAGCATGGGGTGAAATTAGTGACAGGAGTGAAGGGGAAGAGAGATGTGTGGAAGTGAGATGTGTGCCCCTAAAATAATGTATAAAAGGATAGGTTGGAAGTGGTAGTGTACACTTTATATGGATTGGGCAACCTATTGCAAGCATGCTGCTTCCTTGTTATGTATGTAATCCTGGGGTAATGGCCATCTCTCAAAGTGGCAGAGAGGCAAACAGACAAGGGGACAGAGACAGACAGACATGGGGACAGAGACATGGGGACAGAGACATGGGGACAGACAGACAGACATACAAGGCGACACAGAGAATAAAAGGATGGAAGAAGCAAGGCACCATGGATTTTCAAACTGCAAATGTATTGCCAATAGATCTGACGTGACGTTTCAGCCTCACACGGCCTTTCTCAAGTGTATATGGCATCTCTACTCTTGAGAAAGGCCGTGTGAGACCGAAACGTCACGTCGGATCTACTGTATTGGCAATAAATTTACAGTTTAAAAATCCATAGAGCCTTGCTTCTTCCATCCTTTTCAGGTATTATTGGATTACCACACAGAATCCAAACCAGGAGCACCGGTATTTGTGTTCATATTTTCTTTATTATAGGCGTGCAGCAGTTGACATAGAGAGTAATACAGACAAAGGGGCACATGGAGAAGGAGCAGCTCAGGGAGTAACGACACTGACTGGCACTGAGTTTGAAGCAGGGGAACCTGGTTCAACTCCCGGTGTTGGCTCCTTGAGACCATGGGCAAGTCACTTTATCTTCCTGTGCCTCAGGCACCAAAAAAACATAGATTGTAAGCTCCACGGGGCCTGCAGAATCTCTCTGTAAAGCGCTACGTAAAACTAGCAGCGCTATACAAGAACATATTATTATTTTTATTATGGAGAGAGACAGGCATGTCATGATGACAGTGTGTGCTGGATATGGACAAGACCACAAGGGCCCCCCTCTTTTCAGTGCCTCGGGCCCCCCCAAAGACTTAATCTGACCCTGCTTTCTACACTGCTTTCATTTACAGCCTTCATAGAGTTATATGTAGATACTCAGCACTAGCATACAGTAGGTGTTCTAAATAGAGACCTTCTACTTCTGCCGTTTCTGCCGCCTGTTATTATAGGGCTTAGGTCAGCGTAATTATAGGCTCCCCCTCTCTGTGTGCACGTCTCCTGCCTGCACCATTTGGTCCCTGTCTCTATATATCGGGTGTATGACATGTGATATGTTACAGGGATCCCACTGCAGGATTATTTTAAGACGTTGTTAGCTACCCTGACAACTACTGAGCTCATTTTTGTACACTTTGATCCATTGAATTGCTTTGTATGTATCAGATAACCGTGACATAGTAACAACCTGCTACAAATGACTACTTGCAAGGAAAATAGTGCTTTTTAGTTGAAACTTCACACTGTGTGTCGAACTGTTTGGACCTTAAAAAACTACTGAAATGGAGCAGTTTCCCTATATTTTTTTATAATTTGTAATTATAATGATATAAACATTTTAAACTCATTTCATTAATACTGATTACTCAAGGAGATATATATATATATATATATATATATGTTGCACACTTGACCTAAGGGACCTGTTATAACACACTTAGGGGTAGCTCCTCAGAAGTGTGCTAAATAAGGGTAAATAACGTTACCTCACCTAATTAGGTAACAGACCTTATTTTCCTCCTTATTAATGGGGATCCTCAAGGCTAATGATATCCAAAATTAAGGTCGAGTAGCAAAACGACCAGGGTAACGTTACCTGGATGGACAGGGATTACCGTAGTCTAAAAATATACACTGCACATGCGCATTTTGAAAGAACGTTATTAGGGAACGTTATTATGCTATACTAGTTAGAATATTATATATGTTCTATTTTTTATATTATTTTTTACAAAGCGCCTGAACTGTGTGTAATTAAATATTACTTTGGTTACTTTTGCCTCCTTGAAAATAATTTTCTCATATGTAGATTACATACATATTTTGTAAACTTGTCATTTATACCATAAATTATATATACAAGAGTAGGCCAAATAAACATATCTAAAATTCACTTTCCTCATTAAACAACATATTATTGTTAATACCATAAAAATACATATTAATTTATTGCTCTGTTTCAGCCATTTATAAGTTCCACAATATATCTGTTAGTACAACACATCATGAAAGGGTTAATTCCTACACTCACTCCATTCATATGGGTTCCACGTAAGACCTTCCCTTTTTCCTTGAAGGTTATATGAAGAATATGGTTTAGAAATAAGGAAAGCTTTCAGCGGGCGCTAAATATGGTGACGTTATTAGCATAACGTTAACAGTAACGGAGGTCTGAGGGTCACCGCTGGTGGGTAAAGTACTCATTAACATATACTTTCCATATGAAGACACCTAAGCTCCGCTAGCATTTAAGGTTCTCTTATTTGTAAGGAAAATAGCTGAACAACTTAGCATTAAGTACCTTTGGGGATATGCGTTACAGATACTGTACTGTATGTATACTTTAACATGAGACAATGGGGTTACATTAAAAAATGAGTGACTTTCTGAGGATCTACCCCTTAACTTGCCTCAACTTAGTTAGTCTCAAGTGACATATAATGTTAGTGGGAATCACCATAAATGTGTATCCCCTCACTTCCCCCTCTCTGCGCCAATTCTAGCTAATACATTACCTGTGCATACAGTTGGGGTTTATCCACACTGTGTTTACAGGGAATGCTCTGTCTTTTTGACATACATCATTGCTTTCCCCTAGTGTGCACCTACAGTACCTACAAACTAATAAGCGTTGAGCGGGTTTCATTTGGTGTGTTTTCAGGTCATGTTCCCACTGCTTTGTCTTTGTGTATTTAGCTGCGATTATGGAACAATGATCATTTCACTGTGTGCTTCCTTCACAACTCAGGAAGTATTTCATGAGCACAAAGCCACATATTTCCAGTTCAAACAGCTGTACAGGTGACTCTGCCGGTAAGGGGGTCTGCATTATACATGTACATCCTCCCACAACTCATTCTAAACCATTGTTACATATATCTCATTACCTTTCATGGCCCTTTTTTGGCAAATGTTCTAAAGATGGAAAAAAACATAACAACATTTAATTGCCTAGACTGGAATACAGATCCTGCACTTCTACCAATTGGGCTAAATTATACTAGTGACATTTTTACATTTAGAGCCTAAGTCTGTGGATAAAGGAGTCATTTGGTTGCATTTTTTGATCAAAACATGATTGAAGCCGCCAACCTCGTCAAGGTAGATTCCATTTAGCAGGTAATTACACGGAATATATACCATTTCTTATTGTCCTATGGACTAAACTTTGTGAAGTATGTGAATGGGCCCTGAAGGGGTTAAATAAATGAAGCATATGCTTATTAGGGATTTAGTGCAATTAAAACCTGGCCCGAATCATGTTTTGATCAAAAGATACAACTACACAGACTTAGGCTAAGGCCCCGCACCCTCAGTCAGCGCGCCCGCACTGCAGACAGGCGGCGCGCTGACAGGCACAGACCGCGATATGTGGTCTGTAGGAAGCCGGGAGCCGGAGCGGGACGGGAGTGGGGGCGTGGTTTGAGCGGAGGGACCTGCTACTCCCCCCCTCCCTCCACGGGCTCGGGCTGCAGGAGGGAGCTGCTGCGGGCTGCTGGAAGGAAGGTAAGCTCCCGCTCCCTCCCCCTTCGCCCCCCCTCACACACGCACACACACACACACACTACCCCCCCCCCCCCCACCTTGTGTAGGAAGCTGTCTGACAGCTCCCGCTCCCGCCGCTGATAGGCTCATCAGCGCACCACGTGACGCATCACCGCTCGGGATCACAATTTTCTTGCATCCCCTGGCGGCTGACGCGTCACAGCGCATAGTGAGCCGTGCATCGAGGGGGGACTGGGACCGGCTCAGAAGTATTCCCCTGCTGGTGGGGAACGCTCACGCGAACGCCCGCGCCGCCGGGCGCAGCGGGTCCCAGCCCTTAGGTTGTGAAAGTTTTAGCCCAATCGGTAGCAGGAATTGTTCTCTGTTTTCCATAAATGTGAGGCCAATCCTGTTACCTGCTGCGTACTTCACAAAGGGACGCGCGCAGGTTATATGTATGTACAGTATCTTACCTGCTGCGTACTTCACAAAGGGAAGCGCGCAGGTTATACGTATGTACAGTATCTTACCTGCTGCGTACTTCACAAAGGGAAGCGCGCAGGTTATACGTATGTACAGTATCTTACCTGCTGCGTACTTCACAAAGGGAGGCGCGCAGGTTATATGTATGTACAGTATCTTACCTGCTGCGTACTTCACAAAGGGAGGCGCGCAGGTTATATGCACGTACAGTATTTGTAGACTGGAATACAGAAATGATATATTTGATAATGCTCCATTCATTTTTTCATAAAACGTGTTTTCCACTGCTTTCTAACCCCTGGGAACGCCCAGGTTCAGAAGATACTCACCTGGGGAGTGCCACACCAGTGAGGAAAACACTGCACATACTGAGAACCCTCTCCCTCACAGGATAGTTTGCCATCAATGATGTGGATGGTGGCTCGTTCCCCTGCACGAGGTGTCTTCTGTTTGTCAGATACAGTATGTGCACATATGAAGGTCGTTGAGTTAATACCATTGCTCTATGTGTGCTATTTAAACCCTCGGTTAAGCAGTGCACATGGCAGGCAGGCAGTATGGGTAACACAGTGGCACAGGCATAGAGCCTCTATGGCACGGGAGGCCAACTCCAGCCCTAAAGGGCCACCACCAGGTCAGGAATTAGGGATATCCCTGCTTCAGCACAGGTGGTGCAGTCATTGACTGAGCCACCTGTGCTGAAGCTGGGATGTCCCTAATACCTGACCTGGTGGTGGCCCTTGAGGACTGGAGTTGGCCGCCCCTGCTCAGTGAGTAACATTCTGCGTCCTCGGTAAACAGTGTCACAAATTTAATTTGTAGTGTCAAATGGATGCGCCAAAATCCCAAATAATATTGCGCTTGTGTGTGTCTTTGTACTAACCTTTTTTCTTCACATATTGTGCGCCTTTAGAGGCAAAAATAAGTTTTGGCGCGAACAAATGGGAAGGTCAGAACGCACTGGTATGTACTATACGAACCTGCGTCAAAATCATCTCCCAAGTTGAACCTGGGGACCGATCCTTAAGACTGTAAATGGCCTCTTCTTTATAATAACACTTAGTATATGTATTATTAACTCGAAGTCTAGCTGTTCCTTTTTGTCCTATATAACAGGGATACTCAATTCTGGTTGAGATGGGAATTTTGTTCCTACTCATTGGTCCTTTGCATGATGTCATGGTGAGTTGAGCAGAATCTGCCCTCTTCCACAGGCAAATACGCCTCTCCTTCCTCTCCTAGGTAGTGTTAAGGGCACATGTGCTAAGGGTAGATGATGACACTTGACATATAAACAACTACTCAGCAAATACTCAGTCCAGGTTGAGCTGCTCATTTTATGAGGTTTAAAATATGTGCTCTTGAGTTCCCAATCCATCTGCCATCTAACATTAGACTAACCCTGTTATATCCCAACGCACACTCGTGGATGGAGGGGCTATGGTGCAGGGGAGGGGGTCACGTGAGGCAGAGTTCTGATTTTCAGACTTTGCTCCATCCTGTCTATTGTGATTATTCAGAAGAAGGTAAGAAAAGTCCCTGTGTAATGCATAATACAGACAACAATCTGTGTACAGTAAGAATGATCCCCGGATAAAAGAAAGACTGGAAGGACAAATAGGCGAGTACATAGCATAGGTTAGTGATAGTGACATACCTTCAAGGTTCAAATCACAGATGTTAAAGTCCAGACTTTAGTTCTCTGCGCTGGTAACACAGACGTCTGAATTGAGAAGGGAAATCACTAATACATTACAGAGTCTGCGTCCAAGTCATAGCTATAGCATCCAGTTGAGAGTAACCATAGACATCCCATTTCAGCAGGTTGTATGGAAAAGCTGCTCTTGTAGACTGTGCATCTTCCAGGGGCCTGTGATTCCGACAATTTGGGAGAAGATGCAGATGCTGCTTTGGGACACTGGACAGAGCTCACCTGAGAGTTGTGCTTTAGTATTACGGAATATCAGCCTTGTACCTTTAGTGATCATAACTGGACGCTAAGAGCAGGTGACACCTGTGTTTGCACAATGACAGCTCACATCTTCTGCGGAACTGAATTAAATGGTATCAGAATGGACAGATATTTTGTACACAGTGTAGAGCTATTTCTGGTCGCCTTTCGTCACACAGGGGTGGAGGAGGGGGAAGCGATTAAAGACCTGTGTTCCCTTCCTAAATGTCTCTTCTCTACGAGTTACAGTATGTGCACGTATTTGTATGTACCTACGTCACCAATGTGTCAAATGCAAAAGAAGAAGCTTGGCAGCTGGACAATGCCTCTATAGAGAATATGTGACAATACATTCACAGAGAGCACATGAAAGTTACAAAGTTGGCTGTACATCAGGCAGTCATAACTAACGCGATACATTTGCAATACTACAAACTCATTGTTAAACCCTTCTCTCTGCTACAGAGACTTCCCAGAATTGTAAAGTAGCTGTAATACATTTCTAATAATAATAATTTCTTCCACCTTTTATAGCACTGACATTGTATGCAGCGCTGTGCATATAATGTTTACAGGCACGAGTCCCTGCCTTGTAGAGCTTACAATCTATTATTTGGTACCTGAGACTCAGGGTGACTTGCCCAAAGTCACAAGGAACCAACACCTGGATCTCAACCAGGCTCCCCTGCTTTAAACTCGGAGTCAGCGCCTTTACTCTCTGAGCCTCCTCCTTCATCCTTCATTTAGGGGGTTATTACTTAAATCAGGGTCTCGAAACGCCAGTCCGCAACACCCCCCCAACAGGTCAGGTTTTCAGGATATCCCCACATCAGCACAGGTGGCTCCAGGATGCATTGTAGCTGCTGAGTTACACTGACTGAAGGATTTAATTGAAACTGAAAAGGCGGCCATTCCATTAGGCAGGATTTTTACACATTTATAACAGGAGCACCAAACGATTGCCAGTTTAGGTAGGAATGTAGAATTATACATTGTCACACGCTTTACATATATAAATAAGAAAAAAATGGAAAAAAAAACAGGGGGGGAAAACCTGTATTGATGCTTGATGAGCCCCACTGTATGATATGCCTTACTAAGCCACGCAAAGCAGGGGGGCTCAACTCCAGTCCTCAAGACCCCCCAACAGGTCAGGTTTTCAGGATATCCCAGCTACAACACAGGTGGCTCAATCAGTCCCAGCTTCAGCACAGGTGGCTCAGAGGCCCAGTTGATTCTGATTGAGCCACCTGTGCTGAAGCTGGGATATCCTGAAAACCGGACCTGTTGGGGGGCTTGAGGACTGGAGTTGAGCCCCCCTGATATGAAGGATTATTTTTATTTTTTAAAGGTAGCCATGTAATCTTGTGGATTTTCTTGGATGATGTAATGTTGTTGGTTACCGTCACAAACACTTATGTTTAATTCCGCGAGTGAACAATTACATTGAAAGCAGCTTCTATTCGTTGTTATGTTGTAACTTTAAATGCTCTGCTACTTTCTGCGATGATACAATCTCTCGGAAATTATTTCAGTTTCACAATGTCTGTCACGTCTGGATTTTGCATTCCTCTTTATTTGGCTTTTCAATGAGAATCCTCAATGGGCATAAAATATATGAAGTCGAGTGACTTCATGAGCCAGTTTGCATAGTAACAGTAATGTTTAACCCATTCATTGCAGAAAAAGCTTCAATCTCAACACTGTTACATGAAACAGATTACCGTGTTCCCTTGTGTGTGTTCTTAGCACAATCTGATCAGAGATGGTAACATATTATTATTATTCAGAAACCCTTCAGCCTACATCTGCATCACCCAGTATCAGATTTCCCATTAGGGCTGTTAAGCCCGGGCCTAAGGCGGCAAAATTTGGGGACGGCAAAAATGTCCGCCCCCATTTGCATTTGCCGCGCTCTCAGGCCTATCGGACCTAAGGGAAGGGACTTATTTACCTTTGCCGGCCGCTTCCGTTCTTCTGTCCTGCTTCTCCTTCAAAATCGAGCATCAAATGACGCCGCGGACGTCACAAACAACGTCACACGGCGTGTCGTTGCCATGGAAACCGAGATGTCGCGACGTCAAGTGACGCCGTGCTACGTCACGTTGGTGACGTCCGTGGCATCATTTGACGCTGGATTCTGAAGGAGAAGCAGGGCGGCAGACACAGGCAAGTGCATCAACCTATCACAGGCTTCAACCCAATGGCAGCAGCAGTCAATGAGCAGCCAAAGGGTGTCAGCTGTTTTCTGCTGTTAGCTGATGTCTCAAGCGAAAAAACTATGGTGTCCTGTGAGGGTCACCCTACGCGTTTCGCTTTTCAAGTTTCCTCAGATATACCCCTGAAAGCTTGAAAAAACGAAACACGTAAGGTGACCCTCATAGGACACCGTTGTTTTTTCGCTTGAAATGCATTGATCTGTTTTCTGTCTGACTGACTCCTACACCAGTAGATAAACCTGACAGGAACAGGAAGCCATTCGCTGGTCTGATCCCCGACCCAGGCTGTGCACGAGCCGAGGAAGAGGAGACATTGCGTCTAAAGCAACGGAGAAAAATAGGCAAAGCGGAATCCCAGAGACCTTCAGTCATAGCAGACCAGGAGGAGGGAAGATCATAGCTGCTGCAGGCTAAACATCCCCACCTGCTACTGTGCACGTGATTACCTACGCCTATCTTTATGATGTACTGAGACTACGTGCCAGAGGACACCATCTTATTCATAACAACCACTATACCTGAAAACAGTGTCACGTGACGCTGTTAAACCACCTGCAAATTATTGGCTAGTATAGGAGTAGAGAGTAGAGAGGTCAGATGGTGCTATTGGTATAACAAGCAGTATACTGTAGTGCCGACGAGTATTCTAAAACAAATCTGGGGCTATCATCAACAAGACCCAGGTACATGCTGGGTACATGCTGGGTACATGCTGGGTACATGCTGGGTACATGCTGGGTACATGCTGGGTACATGCTGGGTACATGCTGCAACATTTCAGTGACATTTCTGCAGACAGACTAATGGCCCATCGGATCAACAGCGGGGGTTCCCTGACAGTCCCATTCAAACTGAATGGGACTACCAGGAACCCCTGCTGTGTTAATCCGATGGGCCATTAGTCTCTGCAGAAATGTCACTGAAATGTTGCAGCATGTACCCAGCATGTACCCAGCATGTACCCAGCATGTACCCAGCATGTACCTGGGTCTTGTTGGTGATAGTCCCAGATTTTCTAAGGCAAGTTTAAGGCAAGTTTTAGAATACTCGTCGTTGCACCTTTACATGAAAACAGTGTAATGTGAAGTTGTTAAACCAAATGCAAATGATTGGCTAGTATATTATCAGTGAGTAGAGAGAGGTCAGATGGTCTCAGTGTATGCTGTCCACCTTACCCACCACTGGTGTATTGTAAAGGAGTGAAACCTACTGCAAATGATTGGCTGATATAGTAATAATGATCAAAATCATTAACAGACGTATTTTTCCTGAGGATAACACATGCAAAAACAATGGCCGTTGTATATTTCATTAGTATAGGCTTAACGCAATGTTCGGGACGTGGAGAGTTCAGACCTATTTTGTATACAATTCATGGAGAGATACCTGTGCACGAGACAGAGCACAGCTGAAATACATGGGAAATATGCTAATTTGGATTGTTTGAATATACTTTGCATATCTAAATTAGCATATTTCCCATGTCTCTCACAGTTACAGTCACGTGGTCCGGATTAACCCAGAAAGCCAGTGTTGCCAGGACCCTGTTGGTGGGTTTGCGATTCCAGACCAGCAAAAGTGGCTTTTCCATGGAAGAGTTCTGACTTCTGTTACTGAAACGTCACTGACGTGTGAGCTGATGCTACAATCACTGAGACTGTCTCCAAATCAGTGAGGCTTGCAGAAGATCCGTGGGAAATCACCGCTCTGCCCCAATACAATGACATGCAGTGCACACAGCCTCGGGCAAACAAAATGACATTAGCAAACTTGAAACAGATATCCTGCATATGCTGGCACGCTCTTTCCTGTCTGTAGAAATTGTCCAATTGAGTCTGTATTATTCAACCATAATTATACTGCCTAGAACAGCATTCATAGGCAACACTGTTGGAAGGCATACTTGTATAAATAAGTGTTTCCAGCACTGCACAAGGAGCGCTGTTTTACATACTCACTTTATTCTGAGTGGACGGTCAAGCAGTGAGCCCCAGGCACAAGGTGTATAATACGAGCAGTAGGGTTGGCTCTGAAACCCATAGCAGACACAAAGCTCATAGGTCTATCTTCCTGGGAAAGATATGCAGCAGAGCAGGTGGGAAACACAGAGACGTCTGATACAATCAGCACACAGGTGAATTCTTGGGTTTCTTCCAAGGTTTTCCTTTTTAAAGAAGCAGTGACCTCATTTGAATAATTCCACTATTATACCATGTTAGGGGCATCCCAAGGTGGTCTTGGATGGTAACTAAACTCTTGCAGACCCTTGGTTTTCATGGGCCCAAGGGGTTAATTGAGTCAACTAATCATTCTGATAAAGCGTAAGGGGCTTATTCTACTGTATATCTGCCGAAGTGAACGATCGATCGGGCAATTTTGAAGTCAATGGAAAATTGATTTGCCACTTTGGCTGATATAGAATACGCCCCTAAAAGTGTAAGCCAAAACATTAACCTCTTTGATGCCATAGGGACCAGCAATGCATTGCCTGTGCAAAGTGTGACAGGCATCTGTGGCAGTGATGGAGATTAAGTAAGATCGTCACATATGTGAACCCTCTTTTGAAAAGTGGCTGAGTAGGGGTATGCCATAATTTGGCATACAGGGCACTGCAATTCTATATAGAAATGGAATTTGCCCTCAGTCTGCCAGGCTACTAAATGTGCCTGATTTATACACCTGGTCTTTCAACTTCTTCTCCTCATCTCCTCCAATACCTGGGGCCGCACTCCTCCTACTGTACCTCTCTCCCTACATCTCATTAAGCCCCCCCCCCCCCCCCTCCCCCCAACCTATTCCTTTTTCTGTTTGCGGTTTCCTCACTCCTTTGCAAACTTTTCTATTCTCTCCAACTTCCCCACTCCTTCCGTCCACATCTCTTCATCTCTCCTCCCCTCCCCCTATGCTTGTGCCCATACACTGCACTACCATTTACACACATCTTTCCATACAACTTCTACACCCCTCAAAAAAAATTACCCCCACAAATCCTTTTCTCACCTCTCTAGTCCTCCTTCTCACTGCTGGGGATATCTCTCCTAATCCTAGACCCAGCCATATACACACCTGCTCTAGCCCACGCCTCCCTGCCTCCTCCCTCCTGGCTTCTTACTCCCTCCCTGCTAAGTGTGTTAATCCATCTAATTTAATACTGGACAACCTTAAAACTCACCTCCTAAATGAAGCATCCCAATAGCCCGGACTCATGGCTACTGTCCCACAGTCGCTTCTACCAACCACTGCCATCCACTGCACTTATTCCCTCACCTGCTGTCTCTGTAACTCTCCCAACATACCACTTTTAGATTGTAAGCTCTTCGGGGCAGGAATTTCCTTTCCTATTGTCGGACTTTTCTGTTCTTATTGTATTATAAATCCCTGTACTACAGTATATTGTCACTGTGAAGTGCTGAGTACACTTTGGGTGCTATATAAATAAAGATATACATAATGTACATACATCTGGCTTGGAGGGTGAGCTAGACTTATCCTCTTATAGTTTTAGGGTCCTTCAGAGCCAAACTCAGTCAAGACCAACTAAAAGGTCAGGGTTTAAGGATATCCCGGCTTCAGCACAGGTGGCTCAGTCAGTGGTTTAGTTATTTTGACTGAACCCCCTGTGCTGAAGCAGGGACATGTTTGTGGCCCTTTTTGATTGATTAGGGCCTTTCCAGGGGTCCAGGACTAGAGTTTCCACCAGGGCTGTCATGGAACAAGTAAGCCCATTTCTGCTCTCTCTAATCCCCCCCTCCTTCTTTGCAGCTTCTGCTTGTCAGCTCCTTATGTTCAGCTGCAGGCATTTGTTCCACACACACACACAGTGCCTGTGTGATGTATCAATATGTTGCCCTTTCTGCCTGTGAGCAGGTAGCCAGTGAGTTGCTACAGCAACCTCTGAGATTCTTCTCAGAATGGGCTATTCCGCCCTCCCCTCTGTCTTTGCTGACAGTAGTTTGTCCCATCTCACTTCAAGTGTGACACTTGCTCCTCACTTCCTTTTCCACCCTGGAGACAGTGAGTACAGCACCCATCTCTGTTGCACTCCCATGGCAAGGCCATCTCTTTCTACCTGTTTCTAACTACAAATCACTGCTACATACCATCCACAAGAGCCTGTATTTACTGCTGCTTTTCCATTAAAGCGAAGGAAATATTATAGGACTTGGAGTTATTTGGAAAGGGGGATGAGTTAATGCTATCTGGGGCAATTCACACATCACACGTGACCCTGGCTTCAGAATAAGGGCCCCTCCTCTCGGCAGCCTTGTGAAACCCTCACTCTTTCTCTTACACAATGCCTTGCTCTCTCACCCACCTCTATCCCCTGCTCTTTCACCCACCTCTATTCCTCCCCCTCTCACCCACCTCTATCCCCCGCTCTCTCGCCCACCTATATTCCTCCTCCTCTCACCCACCTCTATTCCTCTCCCTCTCACCCACCTCTATTCCTCCCCTCTCACCCACCACTATTCCTCCCCTCTCACCCACCACTATTCCTCCCCCTCTCACCCACCACTATTTATCCCCCTCTCACCACTTCTATTCCTCCCTCTCTCACCCACCTCTATCCCCTGCTCTTTCACCCACCTCTAATCCCCCTCTCACTCTTCTCTCTCACTCGCCCCATTTTATGTTCTTCCTCTTCCTCCCCACTTTCTCTCTTTTCTCTCTCTCTCTCTCTCTCTCTCTCTCTCTCTCTCTCTCTCTCTCTCTCTCTCTCTCTCTCTCTCTCTCTCTCTCTCTGTCTCTGTCTCTGTCTCTCTCTCTCTCTCTCATTTTTCTCCATTCTTATCTTTCTCCCCCACCCCTCTGTCCACACACACAATTCCACCCTACCACACCACAATACCCACACCCCAATACCCACACAATACAACATTCTAAATCCCCCTCACCACAATACTCACACAATACTCCCCACACAACAATACCCACACAATACATACACCCCACCATATTACCCACACAACATATACACTCCACCCAAACAATACCCACACAAGACATACCCATCAAGACAATAAAAGACCAAGACAATGACCAAAAGTAAGAAAAGGATGAAATCAGAAAATGTGTTGGAGCTACATGGAGAGGAGAGGCTGCATCCGCAGCAACTGTGAGATCATTAGGGAGGTGTTCATCCAGCAGTGGGGAGACAAGGGCTGAAGAGGATATACAGTATGTATATATATGAACTAAAGAAAGTCCAGGGCACTCAGTATATAGAAACCATATGCAGAGAAAGTTGAACAAATACTTATCTAGTAGCAAACAGGGTGCTCGCAGAGAGGCCAGGTTCACCATCCAGCTCCAAAATAAATGCAGGAAAAACAGAACTGCAGCACTCACTGAAAAACGTTATAACTATTTATTGCATCAAAGAACAAGAACAAACAGATAAGAGCAACGTTTCGGACCCTTGATCCTTTCTCAAGCTATAAATAGTTATAACGTTATGTATCCGGGGTCCCCTTTCTCGCCCTTGTTGTTGGGGGAGGTTACGCTGCAGTAGAGTACTCCGATACGGAGGCTCCGCGTCAGGCAAGACGCCATGTTTGGTTGGCACCTGTATAGACCTAACCTAGACAGAGGTTGTGCACGCGCAGGAGAGCGTGCCATAAGCCCGCAAAGGAGGAGAGTGCTAATTGGAGGGAGGTAGCTAGACACCGGTCCCAGCAGCCCCGCGGGGCCCTCGTGATAGAACTGAGCCAATGGGCTGGGAGTTGGGAAGGAAAAGGCGGGGGTTGCGCGCACGTGTGTTCAGAGCTGGCTGGAGAGGAGACGGAGCTTCGGTATAGGGGAGGCCAACCGCCCGGCATAGGCCGAATGCCCCTGGCCCAGTTAGGCCCTGAGTCCCAGTAGAGACAAGCGGAGCTAGGGACTTGCCATAGATAGGTTCCTGATTCCCGTAGTGTCGCACGAGTATAACAGGACTGTTCTGTCTGGTGGGAGGTCTGGGCTCAGACCCCGCTAGCAAGCCACCACGTGTCCGGGTGGGATCGCCCCGGACCTCCACGTAGATGGGAGGACGACTTCTACATCTCAAGGATCCTTTTCGAAGATCGTAGCAGTACCGGAGTACCCGGCAGGTAAATTCTACAAGTGCACCAACTTCATTTCATTCGGGACACAGTGGCTGCGCAGTCACACTCACACTTATAGAGATTCTAACTCACTTGAGGGTGGGAGGACTTCTCCCCAAGGGGAGTGGACATGGGATGGGACCACCCGGTGAGGGGACCCAGGAGGGTTGGCGTTCGCCGTGACGCTGTTTAGAGTGTCTCCTCTAGGGAGGACCGCCGGTATATGTATACGTATATGATATTGCATGCAAGTAAAGTCGATTGGTTAAGATATCCAGCTGTGTGGTTGTGTTTGATTATATACGTCCTGCGAAGACCCACTTCCCCTCTGGTGGAAGCTGTCACAGGTGGAGGCGCTGCACCCATTATAATTGTTCTGCGAGTACCCCAGGCTCTCCGTGGCAGAGACTTAGGCCCTGTGAGCCTACAGGTGATACAGCATATAGTAGCGGCCTGCCTTCTATAGGAAGCAGGGCTACAGTATATATATATATATATATATATATATATATATATATATATATATATATATATATATACAGTGCTCGACAAACCCGGTCGCCAACTCGCCAGCTGCGATCGGATATTGGCTCGTGGCCAGTAGCTTTTCTCCTGCTCTGCAAAAAAAAAATCCCCTGCTCGAAAAAAAAAAAAATCCCTCTGGCTGTGACGCGGCTTGGAGTTGCCAGGACTTCAAACCGCCCTTCCTTCTCTGCACGGGTAAGTAATGGGGAGGGGGGGGGGGGTTGGGGGTGCGCTCGCGTCTGCTGCTCCTCCTCTTCCTATATATCCTCTTGTATAATTGTGTCACCTCCTACTTACAAGACCTGCACTGATCCGGTCATGGAGAGGATTGTGGACACATGCTTGAGGTGTGGGGAATTTAATGCCTTTAATAAATATTTATACTGATACATCCGGTCCCCGGCGCTCCCGCTGCCCGCGCGGGAGGTAGCAGAGGTGTTTCTCCCCCCTCCCTTCGGCGCTCCCGCTGCCCGCGCGGCTCATGTCTTTCTTTTCCCCCCTCCCTCCCTCTGCCCGCGCGGCTCGGGTGTTTCACCCCCCTCCCTCTGCCCGCGCGGCTCGGGTGTTTCACCCCCCTCCCGCTGCCCGCGCGGCTCGGGTGTTTCACCCCCCTCCCGCTGCCTGCGCGGCTCGGGTGTTTCACCCCCCTCCCTCCCTCTGCCCGCGCGGCTCGGGTGTTTCACCCCCCTCCCGCTGCCTGCGCGGCTCGGGTGTTTCACCCCCCTCCCTCCCTCTGCCCGCGCGGCTCGGGTGTTTCACCCCCCTCCCGCTGCCCGCGCGGCTCGGGTGTTTCACCCCCCTCCTTCTGCCGCGCGGCTCGGGTGTTTCACCCCCCTCCCTCTGCCCGCGCGGCTCGGGTGTTTCACCTCCCTCCCGCTGCCCGCGGGGCTCGGGTGCTTCACCCCCCTCCCGCTGCCTGCGCGGCTCGGGTGCTTCA
Source organism: Ascaphus truei (assembly GCF_040206685.1). Classification (NCBI taxonomy): domain Eukaryota; kingdom Metazoa; phylum Chordata; class Amphibia; order Anura; family Ascaphidae; genus Ascaphus; species Ascaphus truei. The sequence continues at coordinate 7,179,315 of NC_134490.1, read as the reverse complement.
CCCCCCTCCTGCTGCCCGCGCGGCTCGGGTGTTTCTCTTACACCCCCTCCTCCCCTCGCTCCCGCTGCCCGCGCGGGGCGGCAGGTAGTAGCAGGGTGTTTCCCCGTCCCATCCCGTGTGTGTGTGTGTGTGTGTGTGTATGTGTGTGTATGGGTAGGAGAGTGTGTGTGTGTGTGTATGTGTGTGTGTATGGGTAGGAGAGTGTGTGTGTGTGTGTGTGTGTATGGGTAGGAGAGTGTGTGTGTGTGTGTGTGTATGTGTGTGTGTATGGGTAGGAGAGTGTGTGTGTGTATGTGTGTGTGTATGGGTAGGAGAGTGTGTGTGTGTGTGTGTGTATGTGTGTGTGTATGGGTAGGAGAGTGTGTGTGTGTATGTGTGTGTGTATGGGTAGGAGAGTGTGTGTGTGTATGTGTGTGTGTATGGGTAGGAGAGTGTGTGTGTGTGTGTGTGTATGTGTGTGTGTGTATGTGTGTGTATGTGTGTGAGTATGGGTAGGAGAGAGAGTGTGTGTGTGTGTGTGTGTGTGTGTATGGGTAGGATAGTGTGTGTGTGTGTATGGGTAGGAGAGTTTGTTTGTGTGTGTGTGTGTGTGTGTATGAGAGTGTGTTTATGGGTATGAGAGAGTGTGTGTGTGTGAGAGAGAGAGAGAGAACATGTAGGACACCAGAAGTACCCCCCCACGCCACCCAATCAGTCATCCCCCCACCCAGTCAGTCATCCCCCCACCCAGTCAGTCATGCCCCCACCCAGTCAGTCATCCCCCCACCCAGTCAGTCAGTCATAGTCAGTCATCCCACCCCCCTGCCCTGTGCCCAGTCGCCCAGTCACCCCACCCAGTCAGTCAGTAATCCCCACCCAGTCAGACACCCCAACCCCCCAATAACCCCACCCAAACACCCAGTCAGTCACCCCAGCCCCCCAATCACCCTACCCCCCAATCACCCCACACCCCAATCACCCCACCCAGTCACCCCAACCCCCACAGTCACCCTCTCTCTGTCTCTCACCTGTCCGTCTCTCTCACCCTCTCTCTCTCACCCTCTCTCCGTGTCTCTCTCACCCTCTCTCCGTCTCTCTCACCCTCTCTCCGTCTCTCTCAACCCCTCTATCACCCCCTCTCTCAGCCCCTCTCTCACCCTGTCACCCTCTCTCTCACCCTCTCTCCGTCTCTCTCACCCTATCTCTCACCCTCTCTCCGTCTCTCTCACACCCTCTCTACGTCTCTCTCTCACCCTCTCTCCGTCTCTTTCTCACCCTCTCTTCGTCTCTCTCACCCTCTCTCCGTCTCTCTCACCCTCTCTACGTCTCTCTCACCCTCTCTCCGTCTCTCTCACCCTCTCTCCGTCTCTCTCACCCTCTCTCCGTCTCTCTCACCCTCTCTCCGTCTCTCTCACCTTCTCTCTCCGTCTCTCACCTTCTCTCTCTCCGTCTCTCTCACCTTCTTTCTCTCACCCTCTCTCTCACCCTCTCTCTGTCTCACCATCTCTCTCGCCCTCTCTCTGTCTCACAATCTGGATATTTTATTTACCCTGTATATCTTAACTGCCCTATACCTACACCGAAATAACCTATACTGCTTTCTTCCAGATCTAACTCAAGCTTCACACGGAAGACATCGGAACCCCCCCTAACCCAGAAGACAGGTAGGGAACACATTCCCTCCAATGTATAACATTGCAGGAATGAGGGTACCTGGACATTGAGGGACTGCGGATCAGGTAAGATCCCAGGCGGGATTGCTGCTTTAAATATTGTGAAGCGGGGACGTCCAGGCACTAGTTAAGGGGTGCAGGAAACTAGTCATTCACACCTGGCTTTTTTTTCTAGATTCGACATTTATACACACACACACACACACACACACACACACACACACACACACACACACACACACACACACACACACACACACACACACACACACACACACACACACACACACGTAACAAGGACTAATTGTAGTATAATGTAATACAATAAATAAACTTATGTCAAAAACGAATGTTCTTACTAGAAATTTATTCAATTTATTTCATTTAGGGTTTTTTTTAAATGCGGAACTAGGGGCGGGGTAGGGGTGGGACTAGGGGCGGGGTAGGGGGACTAGGGGCGGGGTTGGGGTGGGACTAGGTGGCGAGTAGATTTTTTTGTTCGGCGAGTAGATTTTTGGGTGATTTGTCAAGCACTGTATATATATATATATATATATATATATATATATATATGTACCCCTCTTTCCTGCTGATATAGAAAGACTACTAATGCTGTATATAACTGCTGGCTCAGCGAGATCTGGGCCTCCGCTAACTGGGAGCCTGGGGTAACAGTATGTACTTGGCAGCGCCTCCACTTACCCAGGATCCCCAATAAGTAAGATTCCCCTAGGCAAGAATAATGATAATAAGCTACAACGTTGTAACCTTTTACTAGCCAGTAAATGTAAAACTTAGATATACTCTTATCACACATATAACACTTATAATCACAGTGCATGGATGGCTGGTACTTAGCAATCAGACACCTGTGGCTTTGCCACACTTCCACTGAAGCAATGTCCCCATTTCCACCACTGCGTGTACCCCACACCGTGTCCAATGTACTGGACGTTGGTGCACTTATTTATAATACCTTCCGACCGCGTCCGCAGCCGGTAAATAAGCTTCACAAAGGATCCGCCGATCCAGCCTGGTTTCCTACAAGTAGTTGCTTGTCTCCAGCAGCTTGCTCCCAAACCACTGACCGCAAAGCAGCGCAGAAAGAATACTGTGTCCCTGTCTGCTAGTACAGTAAAGGATATGCTGTCCCTATATATATGGCTGTTCCCTGCAGTACCACAAGCTGGTGTTGACTCAGGGTCTGCACTGGGGCCTAAGGGAAATCTCTGGCCTATGCAGGTGGGTCACTGACCCCCTGCAACACACACCTTCTCTCTAAGTTGTGCCTCATTCCTGCACAAAACCAGCCAAGCCACAGCCTGAATTGTTCAGAACAGCAAAGATCATGGACCCCCTACCTCTCCAAACGCACCCATCTCTACTTTGTACCCCCTACTGTTAGCAAACTTGAACCACTGCCGGTACGTAAAGGGTTAAAACACTATTTTATTTTCTAGTAGTACTTATTTTCCGGGATTTATTCTGTGCTACACACGGCCCATTTCTAATGACAAACATCCGATCACCCCATGTGTATTTACAAGAGCTGCGTAGTGTGATCAGCACACACAGAATGGCCAATGCTTCCCACAGCAAACTGTAAACAAGACCAGTTAAACAAAGCAATCAGAGGAGAGCAATACAAGTGCTAACAGATACCAGAGACGTGACAGTGTGTTACATATAAAGGAACAGAGCAAAACATGTCTGGGTCCAAATTAGTATCTGAATGGGGTTTGTTCCACCCAGGTAAACATTTCTGATTATAGCAGAAGATTTGGGGGAAATCACTTTTCCAACAGATATTAAAGCTGCAGACCCAGCAATATCCTACATGTGTGTTTTTAATAGATCCGTTCTGTACTATGAGAAAATACTTGTAGGAGTTTTTCATGTATTATAATGTAACAAGCATTTTTTGTTTCTATAGCAACTATTTACAAAGTCACATCTCCTTCCTCTTCTGACAGGCTCTGGCACGCCCCTTTTTGAGCCCTGCCCCTTCTCTACCAATTGTATCTAATGACTGCTTGGTCACGTGATCTTTCCCACAGAACTTTGCATCTTTGGTCCTCTTCTGCTGCACTGACAGCCATTTAGTAAACTACCGAGTCAAATCTTCACCGATAGATCACAGAAGAATGGATCGATCGGCAACTTAGCTAATTACGTACAGTATCATTGTGCGGATTGTATTGATGTACATACTGTATTAAAGGGGAAAAAAATAATTACAAAAATGGTAGCTTGGGCTTGTGCTTTAAGTACATGTTGTTACTTTGTAGTGGATCAAATTTTAAGTAAAATCCCTAAAGCTATTAAAGGAAAAACATTATAATGTTGTATGGGACATTTAAAATGGCTGCCTGTGTCTTTATTTTCCCTGGAATAACCAACATTTTAGCATCACTGGTGCAGCTGCTGTGTGTTTGTGTGAGTGAGTAGAGCTAACAAATACATGGGAGAAAAGAGATTAACCTCTAGTCCAGGGGTGGGCGACTCCAGTCCTCAAGGGCTACAAACAGGTCAGGTTTTAAGGATATCCCTGCTTCAGCACACGTGGCTCAATCAGTCCCAGCTTCTGCACATGTTTCTCAATCAGTGGCTCAGTCTTTGACAGAGCCACTGACTAAGCCACCTGTGCTGAAGCAGGGATGTCCTCAAAACCTGACCTGTTGGTGGCCCCTGAGGACTGAAGTTGGCCACCCTTGGACTAGCCCCTGTAGCAACAGAAATGCTGGCTTTTTATTGGGGTCCCTCTGGCACTGGAGGGGTCACTTCCTTTGCTCATGTGACCTGTTGGGGTTGTGACCCAAAATAAAAACATCACGTGTGTGTAGCTCTGCATGTACTGTAGGGGGCAGCGCTGCCAAACACTTCTGTAAAAGCTCTGTGAGTGGGAGCAACATTTCTCTTTGCCTCTCCAAGGGGCAGACCCACTCTCCTCCGATCAGTGGTGGATTTATGTATAAGCTAAATAAGCTGCAGTTTATGGCTTTTTTTTTTTAAACCTCGAAATTTATTTGAGGGGCCCCGTAAATCAAAAATGGTCTATTCACGCTAAATTAGAATAAAATCAATAGACGTTTGGATCTTTAGAACGTAAGGTAAACGTTTTTGTCATTAACGTCTTTATAATATCATCGTCCAGGATAAGATTCCCTTAGCTTTCACCAACACTGAAGCAAGATTGTGTCTATTTTTAACTTTGATGATAACCAATTGCTCAGGAGAAAGGTCCTTTTCGAGGCTAAAAAGGATAAAAAAATTAGCTAAGACTGACTGTGCAACAAGAAAAGTTTCCCGCGTTTTGCATTCTCTGCGTAGAAAGTGATACATTGCGTAGCTTATCATTTGATCATATCAATCAATACATTTGCTTTCCAAAAATTAGGTAAAAAAAGTTTTACATTTTAAAATCAGTTTTTCTTAGTAAGTTTATTATCAAATTAATATCTGTCATGAAAATGTCTGTCCATGTAATTATTCAAATAATTTTTTTTTATTAATCATTCTTTCTACAATAAATATATATATATTTTTTATATAGGGGTTTCATCTTTATAGTATTTTAGGGCCTCGTGAAGTCTTAATCCAGCACTGCCTCTGATCCCACATCAACTTCCACTTAAAGCTGCAGTTCAGTCAATGGGGCCTATGCAGAGAGCAGCGCTATTTCGAAATTCGCCATTTTTTGGAGAAAATCGCGCAGAAAGCAGCAGAAAATGGCGAGTTCTGAAAAACGCGCCAATTTTTCTTTTCTATTTGTAAAACTCGCCTCGCGGCTGGCGAGAACCTCAATCTCGCCAGTTTTAAAAATATCCGTATGCAGAGAGGCGCGAACGGCATCTAGCGGCTGTTCGCGCCAATAAAATGGCGCGATTGTCTCCTTTTTGCCTCGCCAAAAAAAACTGGCAAGAAGCTGCCGCTCGCGGCCATTGCAAAGGGAAAAAAAAGGCGCGAATTTGTTTTTACACGTTTCTGAAGCGCGCATCTCGCCAATTTAAACTCGCCACACGCATCCATGTTAAACATAGCAGAATTCGCACTTTTCTGCATATGGAGAATAAAACTCTCCAAAAAAGCTACTTTTTAATAAATTCGCCAATTTTAAAATTCGCTGCTCTCTGCATAGGCCCCAATATCCTGCATGTGTGTTTTTTTTAATAAATCAGTTCTGTAGTAAGAAAAAATACTTTTAGCATTTTCTGTTTTTAAAAAAACAACTTTGAAAGACCAATTTTCTTGTATTCTATTTTAACAGCCATTTGCTAAGGCACTGCCCCTTCATGTCCTGTCACAAGCTCTGGCACACCCCTTTGTCAGCCCTGCCCTCCCTCTAGCACATGTCAGTGCAGGAGTGCTCATGAATATTCATGAGCTTCCACTGAGTGACAGAAGCAGAAGAAAAACAGATCCCTTCACTAATTATGTCACCAAATTTTGCCTATCAATCCATGGAGAACGAATTGACCTACAGCTATACAGTTCTTTAGGTAATTAGAGATTGCACACATGAAACTATTGAAGTAAAAAAATTAATTAAAAAAAAAAAAAAAAAAAGACTGAACTGCAGCTTTAAATGAATGCAGGATTATGTGCGATAAACCATTTCAGGGTTTAGTGAATTCTGCAGTGAATGTGACCTTGTGGACCAGTAGAGGGCGCTGATAGGTCCTGTTTAAGTTCCCCTCTCTGCTGAGAACATTCGAATCTGACAAATAGCTGAGAAAATGAACAAGGAAAACTATGAAAACATCCAGCTGCAAACCAGGGACAGTTCTTATTGCAGAAACTGCATAATGGATTAACTTGGGCAAAACAAGGTATTTATATGACGATCCACCCATTTATATGCTTTTTGAAATATATGAATTCAAGGAAACGTTGAAATGTTACATGTTTCCAGATACGTAATGGCAAACAAACAGCGGGCATTCAAAATTATAATAATAATAATAATAATAATAATAATAATACTGTTCTGGGGTTTTATTGCCGTTCACAGAAAATAGCTGCAAGAGGTTGTGTCCCTCCATTTCTTTAAAGTAACATACAATGGTGACAATGATTTTCTTGTGAAAGAAAATCCTACTGTACAATGAGAATGTCAGGCAGTCAATAACTAGAGTGCACAAAGGGTCATTTAAAATAAAGATTTAATTGGCAAACTGGACCAAACTTAGAGTATTGGATATCAGATGAGAGGATTATTTTAATTTAGGAATTATCAGCACACACATATATATATATATATATATATTTTAATACGAATGAACAATACATTGCCTGAGATTTAAAACTCACAAATAGTGAGACGATATTGTTTGCAGTTTTTATCGTTCCATAGCCCATCTGTGTACATTTCAACACAACTTTCTTTCCCTTTGCCGTTGGGTTCATTTTGCCTCCACCTTGTGTAGTTAACATGAGATCCATCTAAGTAATGGAATTCCCCGGGGGTTGTCCCCTCTGTGATTCCCAGGTACGCATATCTATTATACTCCTTCATGATTTTTAAGATGGCGTTGTTTTCCTCTTCACCCATTGGAGTAGCGATGCGTCCACCAGCAAGTTCACACGTGGCTTTGGAAGCTTCGTAATCTACTTCCTTTCCATTGGTGGCCAGTATCTTTTTTCCTACTTCTTTAATTTTTCCTTCCAGTAGGAGAACTAAAACACATTGAGAATGTTACTGATTATGCAAGTTATGGGGATCCATATAAATGCCACATCCTGACAGTATTTAATCATATAGTGCTATCATTATCAGTTCTCCTCTAGCTCCACCTTTACTATATATCACCCTAGTCCATATCTCTTAGTGGCGTAGGTTACTAGTAATGTAGATGAAACGTCACATGATATATTGATGCATTTTCTAAATGACTGTTTTAGCATCAATTAAACACACTTCATCCATAACCTCCATAGAATAATATTGAGGTAAAACATATCAATAGGATAAAAAGGTACGTCATCCACTTGAATTGACATCAACAGAATACGTCATTGACATCAAGGTAGGGGAAGTAAAAGTTATAAAATCCAGATATAACACCAAGAAATGAGTTCGGTTGGGAATATTTTACACTGATATCGTATATGAACACAATATAAATGTAGACATCTTCTGGATAGTGGAACATCACTGTCACAAATGTGACCACGCCTCTGATTTTCAGACACTATTTACCTCCTTCCAGTCTTGTGATACGATGCATTAGGTCTCTTAGAATAAATTGCAACTCATGATCCATCAACGCAGATGTACCTGAAAAGTAAATGGAAGATTTTGTTCCTAATGGAAGCTATTGTTCATTTGTTAGTTTAGGTTACCCAATTGGGTTCTTTATTACCCGACCCCATGTTTAAACCAGCGGATTATAAGGAATCACTACTATCTACTTTCCATGACCTGTGTCTAGCTCAGCTGATTTACTATCAAGTAGCAACTATTACTTTTAAGAAGACTAGCCTATTTCATTTGACAGAATTATCTAAGGCAGTCCTCCAGGGCCACCAACAGGTCTGGTTTTAAGGATATCCCTGCTTCAGCACAGGTGGCTCAGTGGATCAGTCATTGACTAAACCACTGGTGCTGAAGCAGGGGTATCCTTAAAACCTGACCTGCTGGTGACCCTTGAGGACTGGAGTTGGCCACTCCTGGACTAAGGGCGTGACCTTGTGGCAGAAAGTCTATTATTAGAATTACTTTTGTAAGTGGAAACAGTGTCAATGTTTACACTTCATAACCTGAACGCATGGACCACTATGACCCACTGTCTAATTCAGGGGAGCACAATCTTTTTCCCCTGCGCCCCCCTGCCGGCTGTCCTCCTCTCCATGCATTCCTCCCCTTACCTTGGTTCCCGGCGTCTGGGCGTCATGACCCCGCGTTGCCATAGCAATGTGACGTCACATGACCCCGCAGCATCATTTGACACCACGTTGCCATGGGGCGCGTCTCCAGAGGCCGGCTGAATCGAGGTAAGTGAGGTTTACAGAGGCCTTCGCTGCTTCCCCGGCATTTAATTTAAGTGCCTTCGGGAAGCGCGCAGGGCCTCTGTAAACCGCCCCTGCAGATAATCTCGCGCCCCCCAGTTTGCACGCCGCTGGTCTATTTGACACAGCTACCCCAGCATCCTCCAGATATATAATCACTGTTTTTATTTGTTTACCTGGAGGCCCAATATCTCCTTTTTGTCCTTGTACGCCAGGCTCACCCCTAGGTCCTGGAAGTCCATCTCTTCCCGGAGGACCTTGATTTCCTCCTGGTGGCCCCTGGGGTCCTGCATTGGAAAATCTCAAAAATGTATTTTGTGTAAGGAGTAAGACGAAAAGGCAATTACTGGGAGAGGAAGTGTGGATGGATACATTACCAGCAGCAAACTACATGGCAAGATAAAAGAACAGCAGCATGCATTTTTGGACCTTTATAGTATACATCAAATTAACAAACGTAGCTAAGGGTATCAAAATTAATTTGGGTATATGTGTCCTTAAATACCCTAAAGAGCCTCAATATGAATGATGTCATGGCTGCTTTACTGAGACTGTCATTATGTATCTTACTGGACACTCTTATTGCCTTGAACTCTATTGAAGTGACTTTTGCTGGTACAACCAAAATTATCGTCACTACAGTGAACACTAATTAAAAACCTATTGCTCTTCCTCTCTCTGTTATATCTGGTTAAACAGAGTATCAGGTGCTACTGTGACTGCATTGTGTGCTCATCAACTACATTATCTTTCCATTAACAGATGCCTTAAACTCATTACCTGATGCTCCAGGTCCTCCTGTCATGCCATCCCTTCCATCTCTTCCAGGTAGTCCATTCTGTCCGGGTGTGCCAGGGATTCCTGGAGCTCCTGCACACTTATCAATGAGCTGGGCATGGCTGGTCACTAGGCATGTAGCTATAACCAGCAGAAGAATAGACCGCTGCAAACACATGATCCCAGGCAAGCTGTAGACAGGAAAACACATTTCAGAAATGTCAGATACCAGGAAAAGGATGATGCTAACCACACCGGTGAGCTGTACCATTTAGAATAGATTTCTCTGTCTACTTTGAGATGATGGAAAGATAAGGTTTAGATCTAGATTTGTGTCCCAAGAGAGTTTAGTGTCCAGATTCTTTATTGCCTGCATGATACTGCGCTGCAGTGAGATAGTTACATATCCATTCTGTTATCCAAGGTACTTCAGGCTACACACGCACTAGGAGACACACATTAGGTACATATTTTGCTAAGTGTGGCTATCCCACAAGTCACACTCTGTGCTGGAAAACACCAGTGTCTACCGGTGAAGGACAGTGTTTTGTGGACTAGCATCACCAGGTAAAGAAAAGTGAACCTTGGAAACCAATCACTAGTAAAGATTTTTAGTTACCATAGTGATTCACTCACTTATCATCTGAGATCTGACTCCAAAAGACTGTTCATGGTCTCACGGCTCAACAAAGTATCCGGCCGCTCCTCCTTCTCTTACCGTGCACCCCAAAACTGGAACAACCTACAGAGGCTCTCACATCCACCACCAGTTTAAGTTCTTTCAAAACTAAATCTGTCTCATTTTAATCTGGTCTGTAACTATTTCATACGCCTATAATGTATATTTTCTTTAACTGTGAATGCAATGTCTTGTATATAATGTATACCCTGTTCACTTATGTTTGGAGTGCATTCTCCGTTTGTTCTCACTTATGTAACTGTATTTGTAACCATGTATTATTTGTCTTAACTCTGTGCCCAGGACATACTTGAAAATGAGAAGTAACTCTCAATGTATTCTTCCTGGTAAAATATTTTATAAATAAATAAATTCTGGAGAAAATGAAAGTCTGATTTTGTTGTTGCTGACTTCCTTTGGAAGTAATATAGGGATGTTGTTGTACGATCTTTTGTTCACCTCTCCTTCATCAATGTCTAATTAATAGATTTTACAGTATTTGTTTTTAAAATGTCGGTTTTCTTGATGTTTGTATAAATATTATTTTATATTTCTCAAGTGCTGCAATCTTCAAATAAAGCATTAGAAATCGGTTGTTATTTTGTTGACATATCAAAACCCCTGAGACAATGCACACGTTTTGTGGTGGTACAGTAGTTTTAGAAGAGAAGTCTTACAAGAGAAATGTTAGTAGAGAAGAAAAGGTTCTGAGCAGCATAGAACAATTACGTTATAACCACCAAATTGCTCTTAGTCAGTCCTGTGACCTTTAATAAAACAGGATAAAAATATTAGTGTGGCAGTGCTACTGTATAGTAAATATTACTCATGATGAAATATTTCTGACCTCTAGAACAACTACAAAGAGGTACGTTAGAATGAAGACAGTAAAGAGGTCTAAACAAGAGGAAGAGAGGCGGCGAGACACGGAACAGCTGCTGCTCCCAGCGCACAGGAGCATTCGTCTCAATGGCTGCTAACTCACCCTGCAGAGAAGAAGACTTTATGCTACACTTCAGGATAGTGGAACTCCTAAGCGGTCCAGCTTGACACAATTTGTTGGAAGTATTTGTACGCTGTAAGTGGAATTACCTTGATTTTACTTCTACAAGTTACAATATATCCTTTTTTACCTCAGTGCGCTTTGTGCATCTTTTTGTAGGTCTAAACAGGCTTCTACATTACTGTACATACCGTTATTGCTTCAGCGGAGAATGAGCAGGGACTGAGACCTTTCCTTTTTATACTGTTAATAACGTCTGATTAGTCTCAAGTGGAAATGTGATGCAGTTTTATTTCGGTGGATTGTTCCCCAGTTACACCCATGTACAAGTGGCTTTGAAAGATGCACTACGCAATTCCTTTCCATTAACTCATTAATTGGTGCCACTTAAGTGCCAACTGGATAATCAGAGAGGTATTCGAATGCACCTTGATGTACCACACAAAATACCCTTAACTTTGTAAAAGGGGATACAGAGCATAATGTAACCCATTACCAACTGGAGAAGTCTACAGTATAATGCATTGTTCAGTTTGCACCTTAATAAGAGACCTTGAAGAAGAAAAACCTTTTTGTCCCCTAGATCAGGGGTTCTTAACTCAAGTCCTCAAGTTCCACCAACATGACAGGTTTTAAGGATATCCCTGCTGAAGAACAGTTGGCTCAATCAGTGGCTCAGTCATTTTGATTGAGCTACCTGTTCTAAAGCAGGGATATCTTTAAAACCTGACCTGTTGGTGGGGCTTATGAACTGGAGTTGAGAACCACTGCCCTAGAAGGTATCACAACCTACAAAAAATCTAAACTTCTCTAGGACCAATCTAGAACCTACTGGAACTTTGGGGAGACGCCGCGCCAGCCTCAATGGACTCAGCACCCACCCTATGAACACTTTTAACGGAATTTTATTCAGTGAAGAATATGTGTGTCAAATGTATTTTTTTCTATTATACGTGGCATTAAATAAACTTGTGGATATTTTCCAATATTATCACTTCTCCATTTTATGTATATATATATATAATAAAAAAATAAATAGATGATACCGTTCTGTGGCTAACGAAATGCTTTTATTTGTGCGAGCTTTCGATATACACTGATCTCTTCTTCCGGCAATGTAACAATGAATGAAGCAAGCAAAAGGTATACTTAAAAACAGTGTCTCTTGGAATGTTATCTGTGCTAGTCCTTCCCCCGGTGTGGATGTGTTTTATGGCTAGAGGTGTCAAAAGGTTCCTGAAAGCAAGTGATGTAAGAGTGTGTGTGTGTGTATCTGTGTGAATAAAAAAGAATGGAGAGCCCACAGTATATACAGTGCTTTACAAAAGGTGTGTGTGGAGTGGGAGTGGATATAGATGGTGTGGGTAGGTGTGGAAATGTGAGAGATAGTAGCACAACTAAAAGTGTGTGTATTATTTGTCTGTATGTATTATATATTTTGTTTTGGCTCAGCAACAAACAGAGGACGACATCAAAGGATAACAAATCATCATCATGCTGATCAAAGCTAGAACCAAAGGATTTCAATTGTGAGTGCACACTCAGGAGGTTGCAAGTATACTTTATTCTTTGAAAATACATTGCACTGTTCTTTCTTCTTTTATATATATCGCCCCTATATATGAACCATTTGGGAGACTGGCACAGATACCCGTGTGATCTGGAAAATCAAGAGAAATACATTGAGTGTAAAATCAGGAGAAACCCAGCAGTCAAATATTAGGTTGAAACACACTGCGCTATTTTTGTGTTTGTCTTCTTTTGTCACTTTTTGGAAACGTCTCGGATCCATGATGACATCACACCAACGCTGAGACATGATTTTGAACGTTATCGGTTGAATAACTTCACAGCATCAGTTCAGAAAATCTGTGCCTAAGAAAACCGTCCTTCTAAAGACGACTGGAACTTTGAACTACTTTCATATTCATTAACAGAGATACGGCAAACTGTCCAGAATGCATTCACGAACATTACAGGCATTTGTTTCCCCAAATTGGATTCCCGGTGCACCGGGCCTGAATGGGCTAATAATATTGCCAAATTAGCAATCGTTCAGCGAAATATGTCCAGAAAGGGAGCGAGACGGTGCGTGTGCACTATTATTAGTTTTAGCATTCAGTGAATCTTGTGGGTTTAAAAGATTTTGCAAGAGAATCTAGTGATGAGAGAATTTCGTAATTTAACATATTAAATAAAATTCCACTGTTTAATACGGCATAAACAATGGTAATTCAACAGGGGTGGGAGAAATTACCATGCGCTAAAGCAGGGGTTCTCAGCTCCAGCCCCCAAGACACTCCCAACACGTCAGGTTTTCAGGATATTTCTGCTTCAGCACAGGTGGCTCAATCGACTGATCCTCTGATTGAGCCACCTGTGCTGAAGCTGGGATATCCTTAAAACCTGACCAGTCTTGAGGACTGGGGTTGAGAACCCCTGCACTGAGGGCTACTGTCACTTTGTGTCACATATATCAGGGGAACGCAAACTTTTTGTGCTGCGCCCCCCTGTCACTCTGCCGCCGGCTCTCGTGCCCCCCTGCCTACCTTCCTTCGCGTCAGATGACGCTGCGTGGGCGTGTGACGTCAGGTCACATGGTGCCGCGGCGTCTATTGACGCCGCGTTGCCTTGGCGATGCAACACAGACGGCTGAATCCCGGTAAGTAAACAGTTGCAGGGGCCTCACGCGATCCCCCGGCATTTAATTTAAATGCCTGGGGGAAGAGCGCGGGGCCTCTGCAACTGCCCGCGCCCCCCCAGCACAATCTCCCGCCCCCCCTGTGGGTCGTGCCCCCCACTTTGCGCACCGCTGACATATATGATAAAAAATGAAGAAGAAAACCCTGAATTAAACATTTGCAAAGAACCTGTAGTTACTGTGTGTGTGTGTGTGTGTATGTGTGTGTGTGTGCGTACGCTTAATGCTACAGCAAATAATGACTCCACCCCCCCCCCCCTATGTTCTTTCTGATGAAGTGTACAACCCCACACAGTTAGAACATTAAAGCCTTGCCTTTGTCTCTGTAATAACATTTTTGTAATATTTGGGATAGTGTTGGTTAAGCAATGTGCAGAGCTTCCCTTTCCTTTCGCCTTTCTTATGCATCAGTTTTTGGAGGGCAGCTTGCATGCCATTTAGAGAGTGTTCTGGAACTTGTTCTCAAGAGGGTGATGGGGAAACGCTATTTGCAAACTTGCATGAGAGGACGCCAGCACATCATTGAGGCGTACTTGAATACTTGAATCGGTTTCAGGCTGTTCCACTGAAATCAAGTGACAATAAAAGAACATCAAGTGTCCCACCAGCAATTGAGAACTAGGAAGGGCACATTTATAAGTGTATTCATATTAACAGAAAACAGGCAGCGGAAAGGTCAAATGATGCTGAGATTCCAAAGGAGAAGCAGATCGTCTGCAGGGAGGCGGCGGACGCAAGAAGTGCCTAGGGGCGGCGGATTTGAAAAACGCCGCTGTATGTCGCTGAAAGCTTAGTATTTTGGAGATATTGCGAGCCCTTTGAGGCTTGACGAGACATTTAGCGACGAATCGAATTTGGGGGAAAAAAAGCTAAAAATATTGGGACTGCATTTTAGACAGTTTTGCACATCTCCATTATTCCCATCTATTATAGGTTAACAGGAAAATTCTGCATTTGTGTTACATAACATTTAAAAAAAGGGTATCTTTCAGATGTGAAGAAGAGATTTTAAAGATCTTTAAAACTCTTGTAATAGGACATTTAACATAATTTGCATCTCTATCAACTAAAGAATTTAACAAATGCCCATGGGTCATGCATCAAGGTAAATAAGAGTATTCTTGTAAAAGCAGTAAAAGTCGTATTTAGCATAACTGTGACCTAACATCAGTGTATCGGATTATTTCCTTGTGGCTGTGATTTTCCTCTAAATTTGCCCATCAAGGCCCAGATACAAACAAGGGTGCTAAGATTTGGCTCGCCTCTACTCCCATTGATACGAATGGAAGTAAAAGCGTGCTAAAACCTTGAACCCTTTTCTGCATCTGGACCCAAGTGAAAGCCATGCAACCCTCCTTATCTGGCTCCAAAGGTGTTTACATCTGAATGACTATGTGCATTGCTCAGACCCTCATACCTGTGCTGGGTAGGTGCAGGCTGGGCGTGAATAAGCAGGTATAGAAAGGATCGGTGCCAGGAACTTTTGTAAAACATAAAATGTGCTTTATTTGACATCCGTCTATAAGGCTCCACAGGTATTGACATAAAGCCCACTTGACAGAAACTAGTGGCAAAACATAATACTCTGAACTTTATCCCCTCTCACTGCTACGCTAGGGAGGTACTTGGCTTGTTACCCATTGTAAAGGATAAATCGTCAGTCTCTTGCATAGAGACAGTAATGCTTCATATTACATGGGCCTTCCTTGGAGTATACTTCAGGGCTTCGGGATAAGCAAACATTGAACTATGTACCGCATACTTCTTCCATGCACCTATGTGATCAGGATTTCACTAGGGACCTTCCGGTTGGGCCGATCCAAACATACTCTGGAGTTACTATGCAGAGAACTTCTTACTATAAGCATGCTTCCTGCTTTTCAATAGTGAGAACAATCTCAGACCATTACTAATAGTGCAACTACCCCAGTGGGGTCGCACAAACCCCGTGGGGGCTCAAGCGTATACCCCTTACTCTTGTGGCGGCTCAAATGGGGCCCCCCGCCCCCGTGGGGTAGAGGTGGGATCCCCCACCATAGTGGAGGCCAACGTGCGCCACTCCACACCAGTGTGGACTCAAGTAGGGCTCCCACCCCAGTGGGGGGCTCAGGTCTGGTCCCCCACTTAGAAGGGGGAAGACATAATGGGGCATGTAGCAGGGGAAAACACAGGGACAAAGGCCCTTCACTTACCCCTGGATGCATCCCTGGACACGCCCTGCTTCCACCACCGGCCATGTGCTTTGTGCACGTGCTGCCGCTTCTTCCCCCGCCGTGCAGGAGCTTCCCCTTCACCGTTGCACACCAGTCCGGCTCGCCAGCTCCCACGAGCAACTGAGCCACTGAAGCTGCTGCCACTGAGGCCAGACAAGTAAGGGCCCCAGCACCAGAGCAGACACGCACCAGAGCAGACACGCACCAGAGCAGACACGCAGCTTCTTGCTGCTGCAATTGCTGGCAGAGCGCGGACTGACCATACGCCCTGCCACTCAAAATAGATAACCTCCCTTGCCATTCCGCCTCCCGCCCCCCGACCGCGTCACCCCCATCACATGAAGGTGGTGGTCCTGGGGGGCGTGGGGTAGCCTGGCCCCTTGGTTATGGTTGCACTTCGCTTAGGTCTCAAGGCAGCTCGTCGTGTGGCATGCGATTTAAATATACTCAGATGTGTTCCTTTTTCGGCACAGATGAGGCGTAAACATTAAAAAAGATTAAGGGAACAGACAGGTAAGTAACTAACGGAAATCATTTGTGGCATCTTCCAACGTGCGACTAAGGCCTCGGCCACGCTCCCTGCTGGCGTGCTGAGGCGCGCTGAGGCTCAGGGAAAGCGGGTGCTTTCCCTGGCCTTGCGGTTGCTTACCGCACGCGCTGTCAGCGGGCCGTCAGGGGGCGGGCCGGGGGCGGGCACGTCACTGGCCGGTTCGCCCTCATTGGGCGAACCGCTCACGTGACCTGCCTGTCGCACTGGCAAGCGGGGGAATTTTAAATTCCCCTAAGACCTGCGCTTCCGCGCGCTTGCGGAAGCGTAGGTGAGCCCCTACTAAAGCCGCTCTAATTGCGGCTGTAGGGGCTCAGAGCTGAGCGGGAGCACGCTTCCGCAAGCAAGCACTAAACATGGCCGAGGCCTAAGTGATCAAAGCACAAGATTATTTCTAAAGTGGAGAAAAGGGCGTCATAGGATTTACAAGTACTGACGTTTATTAACGAGGAAGAAAAAAAGAGCCACAAAATTCTGAAAAAGTAAATATTTAGCAAATAAAACAAGAGGATTGAACTAGGATGAAACCCAGGCCTAGAATTCACATACAATGATATTCTTATCATCACACGTCCTGTCGTTCCATTGTCCAGGTTCAGTGAGATCGTAAATCTCAGCACAGTTTTCCTTTCTTCCCCCATTGGGTTCGCTTGGTTTCCAATTCTTATACGCAATCTGCTTCCCATTCAGATACACAAAAACACCTTCATCTTTCTTGTCATTTATACCAATATAAACCCTCCTGGATAAAGCCTTCCCAACCTGGGATATAGCGGCATTTTCAGCACCGGTCAGTGGAGTTGGCAATGTCCCTCCAGCCCTCTCACAGGCAGCCTGGGCAGTTGAATAATCAGCGTCCTTTCCATTTGTTAAATAGACTTTATTCCCGGCTGTCGTCGCTCCACTTTGGAAGTAGCAAACTGTTAGGGAACAGAGATCTTATTAGATCTGTACAATGTTATTATGAGATCTGCCCTAATCGCTCAGCACCAAACACTCTTACATTCACATAATCACATGGCATGTCCGTTTGATAATTTAGAGACTTGAACACGCTTAGGGACACTGGGAGGTTCTTGAGTCTGGTTGTGTTTGAATCAAATGTTAAAGACGAGGGTCTCTTATAATTGACACAGATTTTTTGCCTTTAATGGGTTTCAGAACTGATGAGGAGAAAGAGATTAATGATTAGATTCACCTTTCTGTAGAGACGACAGACTCTTCTCTAGAACAGCTATTTTGCTTTCCAAAGTTGAAACCTTTATGGCCATACTAACATCTGAAACAGAAACAACCCTGTTAGAGGAGCAGCTCTCGCCTAGGACCAAAATCACCCAAATGGCAACAGCAGAAAAGGTTCAATGAGAAAGTGTGTTGTGGATCCTATGAGATCCCCAACATACATCTATAACATCTTGGTTGGACTACTTTTTTAATTGAAATTATTGTTAAATATTTCATCCACTGCTATTAAGCAGAACCAATTTATCGGCATAGAGAGGTTGGGATCCCGTTTAAAACCAGCTTAGTATACCTGGCTCTCCTTTGTCTCCTTGTCTTCCTGGGATTCCTGTTATACCAGCTGAACCTCTTTCTCCGTTTAACCCCTGCAGACCTTAGAATAAAAGTAGAAGGGGAGGATCAATAAGCAGATGTGGTCATGAAACCTACGAGCTTTCCAACCAACTGATACTAATTGTACTGATATTCCATAATAGTCATTATTAAATACTTAAACCTTTAGCTTAAAGCTGCAGACCAAGCAATATCCTACATGTGTTTTTTTTAAATAAATCAATTCTGTACTTTAAAAAAAAAAAATGCTACAAGTATTTTCTCAAACAACTCTAAATTACATTTTATAAGGTAACAAGATTTTTTTGTTTCGTTAGCAACCATTTACAAAGTCACATTGCCTTCCTCTTCTGAAACAGGCTCTGGCACACACTTTTTGAGCCCTGCCCGCTCTCTAGCAGTGCACCAATTGTATCTAGTGATTGCCTGGTCACCTGATCTTCCCCACAGAACTTTGCATCTTTGGTCCTCTTCTGCTACACTGACAGCCATTTAGTGAACCTCCGAACCGAATTTTCGCCAATTGATCACAGAAGAACGGATCGATCGGTAATTTAGCTAACTACGTATAATTGTGTGGATTGTATTGATGCACATATTAAAGGGACCCTTTAAAAAAAAATGCAGTTTGGACTGCTGCTTTCAATAACTCTCATTTACGATACATTCACTAACATCCATGGGCATAATATTTGCACATTTAACTAATGCCATTTGTGTTTCAAGTTACCTGGAGGGCCATTCATTCCTTTGTCTCCTTGATTTCCTTTCTGGCCTTGAGGACCTGCTTTTCCTGGGGGTCCTGCACCTCCCCTTAGACCAGGGGCACCAGTTTGCCCAGACGGACCTATAATCACAGGATGAAACAAGCAGCGCCTTTTTGTAATTAATTTATTAGCATAGGCTAATGTTCTCACAGGTGCTACGTAGATTGCTGGTTTAAGTTGTGTGACAGAGCACACAATATGATACACTGTAACAATAATCGCCTTCCATTTTCCTAACATACAGTCAACAAAAAGCCATGTCGTGTTGGAAGTAAATACTTGGATGGTCAGGATCAGGAAATGCAAGTTAATGCAGATATTCCAGCCTGGAAATAACACAATCTAAAGCTGGGGAACACTGAATTGTTGGGAACCTTTTTCCAGAGGAATGTGTATCCTGAGAATCTCTTTGTAATTTGGGCAGATACAGTTACTAAGCTTTGTTGAGGGACGGATTCATTCTGCGCTATGCAACTTGCACGGTTTCTTTCAGAAATTCCTTGCTATCTGCTGCTAATTAGTGCAGCCATAAATTGAATATTTGCCTTGTCTTTTATATAAATCTTCTTACCTGGGTCCCCTTTCACTCCATTGGCCCCGTCTCTACCATCTCGGCCATTGAGACCTGGAAGCCCTTGTACGACTGAGCACATGGTTGGGTTTTCAGGAAGAGCCGGACATGATAACAGTAGGACCATGGCAGATGTGACGGTGATGACTTCTATAAAGTGTAGCATGTCTGTCTGGATCGTCCTATAGTGAAACTCAAGTTTACTATTCTTACCATTTCCTACATTGTTCAAAACATTTTAACTGAGCCTCCAGTATCTTCCTGTTGTAATTTTATTACAAACTCTCAACAATCTGAAATCATATCAGCTTGTCCTGCTATATAAAAGAGACTTATAGTTTAGAAAGCTCATGCACACACTATATGTATGTAAAGTGTTGTGTTGGTCCATGAAAAGGAATAATTAATATCAAAGGAATCTTACCTTCTGAGTGAAATAGTTATTGATATGAACTGACGCTTCTGGCTTTTGGAAACTGAGGTCTTTATAGCTTTGTTAATCTCCGTGTTTCAAATGAAATGATCAGAATGAAACAAGCAAGCACATAAGGCAGCCTGACGCCCCTCTTATACCTGAAAATATCGATTACTTGGATATATCTCGATGGACTTTGACCTTTTCTCCGAATGTCACTTTCAAAATCTGTGCATGAGAGTTTACTAAGTAAAAACATCATGTACTTGTTGAAATGCTTTAATAGTGAGGCAAAACATTAGTAGTAGATTTATATTAGAGATAATATCTATATTTAAATAGTGCCGCTATCTTTGCAGGGATTGACATAATTCGCATACCGGCTAAAATAATTGGAATAATTTTACAATATATGGAAATAAAAGAACCAATCTGAATGTAAATATAAAGGGATCGCTACCCCAAAGTGCTGGTTATTTACTTAGCCAAAAAGTGACAGTGTTTGCTGCAGCATAGGGCAGTTTGATTTGCTTATCAGTGTTGAGAGGACATTAGAGGCCGTTCTGCACTAATAAAGCTGTTTCTTGTCATCATAATTCATAAAGAAAAGCCCCCAGCAGTGAGGCAGGGGAGACAGGACTGGGTGGGCCTGGCCCACACTTGATGGTGTAGTGGGTGGGTGTAGGAAAAAGGTTGGGGGGGGGGGGGTGTTTTGGGGAGAATAAGGGCAGGGGGAGGGTTTTTCCCACACACTTTGTGGGTTGTTGATGAATTTGATGTTTGTTAGGCATACTGTACATTTTTGGACAAAAGATAGTTTCCGTGGGCGCCTATATTAACAACTACTACAAAAGGATATATGAAAACCAAGCCTGTTGGCATATATCCTTTTGTAGTAGTTGTTAATATAGGCACCCACGGAAACTATCTTTTGTCCATACTGTTATCCTGACCAGGGGGTCAGGTTTTGTGTCCCAGGCAGCCCCTTATATATAGTAATTATTTCATATAAGGTACTAGATACTACAGTACATCTCTTGCGGTTAGCACTACCTGTTTTGTTGTTTATATACTGTACATTTTTGTTTCTTTATCTAGAGAAATTTCAAGTGAAAATGAGAATATGAATTGTTGAATGCTTGCAAGAGGAGAAGATTTATATATGAAAAATAAAAAACAAAAGCGTTGGAGCGAGTTCTGAACAATGTTTAAAAAACAAATGGTGGCAGTCTGCTTCATGGATTCTCCCAGCCTGGGGAGGCGTTTATTTGAGTATACAGACTGGGCCCTGTTCTCTCGTGCTGCCGTGTGCTGGTACAGTGATGGGGCACACAGCAGTAACTAGCTCTCTTTTACTTACTTTAGTACATAGACATACAATGTAATGTAGCTCTGCTCCTGCACTCACATCCTTCCCTTCCTCTTTCTGTGCAGCGCTCCCCTCCTTCTCCCTCTGGGAGAAGGGGTCACAGGTCATGCCCCTTGCGTGTGGTGTCAGGTTGCCCTTTGCTGCAGGACACTATGGACCAGTCTGGGGTTAAATATTAATATGTATCATATGATTAATAAAAGCTGTGGCTTTATTCCTCCAGCACAGTGTCATTGCTGTGCACCTAGGGGCCCAATGGGCTTACCCCGGCCATGGCATGTGCAGTTGGATGAATAAACCTGTTTCTTGCTGCCATCACAGTTATTCTCCTCTTTTTGTAAAATAACATATATTTTATATGTTGATTGAAAATAATATGTAAACCCATAGTGGCCGCACTGGGCATTATTTATTACAACTCCTTGTTTGCATGTATTACTACGGTAGCTACAGTTCTATGCTGCATTTTTTTGGAGGCTGTAAATAGGAAGGAGATTGTTATATGCTCCCGCCCTCCTGAGTTTAATTTGGTGCAAATGATACCAGCAGGAAGAACTTGTTACTGACAGGAAACCAGTTAAATGTCATGGTCAATTTCTGTTCAGCTGAATGAACACGAGCCATCTGCATGCGGCAGAACCAATCTCCTCATACCTGGGTGAATATCGATCACATTAAAAAGTGGGAGTTTTTCAAAGAAGGACCTACTGAATGCAAAAACGTGTACAGGAACTGAAGCAGGATGTCAGGGGTATTGTGAAATGTATGTAATGTCTTTCCAAACCTGGAAATCATAATGCCTGGGAGAATACAATGTATATTAGCAAAAAAAGTAAGTGTAAATTAAATTATCACTCTATAATCAATAAGAATTCCTCAAATCACTGACTGGCTAAAGTAACGTGAAATAAATGCACAATAAGAAATGTACTTTATATCTTAACACTAGTTTTAAAATCTATATTTCGAAGGACAGAAAAATATACCTATGAGTTCCTAAAATAAATCGATTGCCAACAACTAGACAAGGTTCTTTATTAGTTGATATATGAACCAGGGGAGGTATATTAGTGCCTCCTTGAGAGCTTATGGCCAAGCCCTGATGAAGTGTCATATGACACGAAACGCGTTGGTGACGTCATTACGCAGCGACGCACGGCCGTGACGACGGTCTGTTTGTGTTGCTGTTGGAGCCCAGCCTGTTACGAGTAGTACACGGAAGAATTCAAGTGCCTAAGGTCTGTTTTTCTTTTGTCATCTAGCTTTCCTAGCACTTCTTCCTCCCTGTTACAACTAGGGACTGTGTACTTGGGTGTTTACACCCTTTATTCCTACGTGGCTAGGGCTCTAGTGCAATTTATTAGTGTCATTATAGACAAGTTTTATTATGTATTTATGATATATGTATGTTTGTATGATGAATTATTTTTCTTGATATAAATTATATGTATTAACGTTGGCCTCTTTTGGTTTCATTTTCATGCGCTCCTATTTTTGTTTTTTGATTGCTGAGTATGCTGATCGCGGGAGATTGGGAGCTGCGGGGTGGAACCGGGTAGCCGAGAGGGTGGTCGTTTGGAGGGACAGCGCGCTCAAATGCAACATTATTTATTACAATAAGAAATGTACTTTATATCTTAACACTAGTTTTAAAATCTACATTTCGAAGGACAGATAAATATACCTATGAGTTCCTAAAATAAATCAATAACTTACCCTAAACATGGTAATAAGATTCCTTCAAAGACACACAGTAATAGATAGTGTCCAAAATGAGCGATTTAATTGGAATTATAGTTATTACGGGATCTTAAGACATTAATAACGTTGCAGAATTACAATTGTTTTACTGAGGAACACAACTTCATAATAATAATATGCTGATAGAAACGTATTAAAAAAAATGTAACCTGTTATTGCATAGATATTCACAAACACAAGAGAATCGTATGTGCTGGATTTTGCATACAATGCTCCTTTTAATTGCTTCTCATCAGCATTGTTAATGTATTTGGAAGTATCAGAGATTATATTTGTTCTTTACAGAATGTATTAAGTAGTCGCAAAACATATAGTAAAAATACAGTTATCTACACAGTTAAACAAGTTCCTTACATTTGATGCATATTATAATAATTATAATATACACATAGGCACGCACAAGCGCAATATAATTTGTGATTTCAGTGTGTTCATTTTAATCAAAAAATACCATTTGGCTTCCTACTGACCCACAGAGACCGGGAGCTTTAATCAGCCATAATGTGAACCCTGGAGTCACTACCGCCTGGGGGGTCTCCGGAGCTGACATTAATGGGGTTCTGTTCCGGAGACCCCCTGCTTCAATACATTATTCAAAAAATGATAGAAAAAAACGGCTTGGATTGCCTGTTAAAAGATTCTGATCCTGAATAACAGCAGTAACATAGAAACATGCTCTGGTACTGACGTGCTGCTTATCTGTGCTCTGCATCACGATGTAGAAACCATTTGCAGTTATTAATTAAACCTTTTAGCAGTAAAGACGATGAGTAAAAAATTAAGGAAACAGACAGGTAAGTAAATAACTGAAATCCTCTGCGGCATCTTTCACTACGTGACTAAGGCCGTGCGTATAGTGCCCGCGACTGGCGACGGCAGCGCCGCCGCCCAAAAACAAATACATTGCCGCCGCGTGCGCTTATAGTAAGCGTGACGGCGGCAATGCGACGGAGCGACGTCGCGGACTTTGGAAGCCGGGAATATTTGATTTTTCAAGGACTGTCGCCTCATATGACAGCCCCTGAGCAAATCAAAAGGCCTGGAAGCCCGCGACCCCGCCGCAAAGCGAAATATAACTTTCGCTAGCTGCAACGGCGATGGGTGACGTCACCGGTCCCGTCACCGGTCGCGGGCACTATACACGCGGCCAAAGTGATCGCAGCACAGGATTATTTCTAACGGAAAGAAAAAGGCGTCATAGGATTTACAATTACTGAGGTTTATTTAATAAGAGAAAAAAAACAACCACAAGTCAATATTTAGCAAATAAAAAAAAGAGGATTGATCCAAGAAGAAACCGAGGCCTAGAATTCCCATATAGAAGAAAAAAAACTGCGCACCAATTGTCTATATATTTGTGAATTCAATATAAGAATGATGTAATAATATAGTCTCAAAAGGGACTACAAAAACAAGACAGTGTTATCTTTATGTAGTGCACCCAGAATAGGGATAACATGCAATTGTGACAATGTGGCACAAAATTATTATTAAACCTCATAAACAATGTGAGAGCGTCTGCTGGTAGTCAGAATAGATGGCTCGACATCATGCGGAAAAACATGAAAAGAAAAGAAGACAGCGCACGACTCTCATAGTGTAAAAATGTATATATAATAAAACAATTACTGTATATGTGGTAAGGTATGCATGCACAGAAAAATCAATCAATAAGGCAGGGCATGTTTAGGGTGCATGATACCCCTTGAGTGTCAGTTGTTTCCCACTCCATGGATGACGCCACCCTCGTTGGATTCTTCTCCGGTCAGTGACGGCGTTCTTGTGTCTAGTTGTCCGAATGTCCATACAATCGCTCACGACACCGGAACTATCGACACAGCAGTAGTTGACCTCCTTGGTAGAGAATAAGGAAACTCGGCGGATACAGGAACAATTTAATCTCCACTGCTGGCTGTAGGGTACAAGACTCACAGTGCTAGCCTCGGCTCTCGGTGCTATAGTGCGATACCGCTGACGTCACTAGACTGTGCCGCAATCAAGCGACCAACTAGCGCTGGCTCAGAGGGAAAATCGCAAGCTACCAAATAAGCTTAAGCAGTGATCGGGAAATAAATGCAACAAATGCCAAATACAAAACTCCCACGTGTTTCATAGAACGTGTTTCGTGCTTCTTCAGGCAGAATTCAACGAGGGCGCGGTCGTCCATCGAGCGGGAAACAACCAACACTCGAAAGGTAACATGCACCCTAAACACACCCTGTTTTAATGATTGATTTTTCTGTGCGTGCATACCAAAACACATATAATTGTTTTATTATATACTAGCTGAGAGACCCGGCGTTGCCCGGGATGTAAATCCGTAATAGGTAGTATTATTTATAAATGGTGGAACAATAGGTGAGTATTTGTTGTAAAGGTTGGATAATAATGTTGAAAAGAAAGATGGAATAAAATGTAATACGATGTTGTATAAAACTGGTTTATTGTAAACACACCACAGTACATTGTATATTTTGGTGACATAAGTGATGTGAAAATGTGAGGCGTGTGTCCTGCTAGGGTGCGAGCGTGTGTGAGGCGGCGGGTGGGTGTTCAGTACGGGTGGCGCATGGGTAGTGAGTGATGGCTGTGGGTCGGGGTCCTGCTTGGGTGTGAGGCGGCGGGTGTGTGGCGAGTGCGGGTGACAGCTGGTCAGTGATATTGTTGCGTAGGGGCAGGATGTGGCAGGTGTGTGTCGAGTGTGTGGGGTGGGTGAGAGGCGGCGGGTGTTTTTCGAGTTTGGCAGGTCTGTTTAGTGCGTGCGGCGGCTGTGTGGCGCGGGGATGTGAGCGGTGGGCGGGTGAAAGGCAGAAGTGCGGGTGGGAGAAAGGCAGAGGCGGGAGGGCGGACGAAAGGCGTTGAAGGAGGGGAGGGGAGGTCGGAGGGGTGGTGGAGGGTGGTGAGGGGAGGTGAAGGGGGGCGGAGGGGAGGTGAGGATGGGTGGTGGGGGATGGTGAGGTGAAGGGGGGGTGGAGGGGAGGTGAAGGGGGGGCGGAGGGGAGGTGAAGGGGGGGCGGAGGGGAGGTTAAGGGAGGTGAAGGGGGAGAGGTGAAGGGGGGGTGACGGGAGGTGGAGGGGGTTGCCGGGAGGTGAAGGGAGGGGGGGGGGTGACAGGAGGTGAAGGGAGGGGGGGTGACAGGAGGGGGGTGACAGGAGGCGAAGGGGGGGTGGTGACAGGAGGTGAAGGGAGGAAGGGGGAGGTGGAGGAGAGGAAGGGGGAAGAGGGAGGTGGGGGAGGAGGGAGGTGGGGGAAAGGGTGAAGGGGGAGGGGTGAAGGGGGAAAGGGGGTAAAGGTGGGGGAGGGGAAAGGGGGGAAAGGTGGGGGAGGAGGGAAAGGTGGGAAAGAGGGGGAAAGAGGGGTGGAGGGGGAAGGGGGTGGAGGGGGGGAAGAGGGGAGAGGGGGGATGGGGAAAGGTGGATGTGGAGGAGGGGAAGTGAGGAGGGTAAGGGGGGAGGTGAGGAGAGTAAGGGGGGAGGTGAGGAGGGGAAGGGGGGAGGTGAGGAGGGGAAGGGGGGAGGTGGAGGAGGGGAAGGGGGGGGCGGAGGTGGGGAAGGGGGGAGATGGAGGAGGGGAAGGGGGGAGATGGAGGAGGGGAAGTGGTGGGAAGTGGTGGGAAGAGGGGGGAAGTGGTGGGAAGAGGGGGGAGGTGGTGGGAAGGGGGGAAGAGGGGGGAGGTGGTGGGAAGGGGGGAAGAGGGGGGAGGTGGTGGGAAGGGGGGAGGAGGGGGGAGGTGGTGGGAAGGGGGTAGGAGGGGGGAGGTGGTGGGAAGGGGGGGGAGGTGGTGGGAAGGGGGGGGGAGGTGGTGGGAAGGGGGGGGGAGGTGGTGGGAAGGTGGGAAGGGGGGGGAGGTGGTGGGAAGGTGGGAAGGGGGGGGGGGCGGTGGAAAGGGGGGGGAGGTGGTGGGAAGAGGGGGGAGGTGGTGGGAGAGGAGGGTAAGGGGGGAGGTGAGGAGGGTAAGGGGGGAGGTGGAGGAGGGGGGAGATGGAGGAGGGGAAGGGGGGAGATGGAGGAGGGGAAGTGGTGGGAAGAGGTGGGAAGAGGGGGGAGGTGGTGGGAAGGGGGGAAGAGGGGGGAGGTGGTGGGAAGGGGGGAAGAGGGGGGAGGTGGTGGGAAGGGGGGAAGAGGGGGGAGGTGGTGGGAAGGGGGGAAGAGGGGGGAGGTGGTGGGAAGGGGGGAAGAGGGGGGAGGTGGTGGGAAGGGGGGAGGTAGTGGGAAGGGGGGAGGAGGGGGGAGGTGGTGGGATTGGGGGGAGGGGGGAGGAAGGGGGAGGAGGGGAGAAGGGGGGAGGAGGGGGGAGGTGGGAAGGGGGGGAGGTGGTGGGAAGGGGGGGGGGAGGTGGTGGGAAGGGGGGGGGGGGGGCGGTGGAAAGGGGGGGGAGGTGGTGGGAAGAGGTGGGAAGGTGGGAAGGGGGGGAGGTGGTGGGAGGTTGTAAGGGGGAGTGAAGGGGGGTGAAGGGGGGGTGGAGGGGAGGTGAAGGGGGGGGGGTGGAGGGGAGGTGAAGGGGGGGTGGAGGGGAGGTGAAGGGGGGGGGTGGAGGGGAGGTGAAGGGGGGGGGGTGGAGGGGAGGTGGTGGGAAGGGGGGAGGAGGGGGGAGGTGGGAAGGGGGGGGAGGTGGTGGGAAGGGGGGGGGAAGGTGGGAAGGGGGGGGAGGTGGTGGGAAGGTGGGAAGGGGGGGGCGGTGGAAAGGGGGGGGAGGTGGTGGGAAGAGGTGGGAAGGTGGGAAGGGGGGGAGGTGGTGGGAGGTTGTAAGGGGGAGTGAAGGGGGGGTGGAGGGGAGGTGAAGGGGGGGGGGGGGGTGGAGGGGAGGTGAAGGGGGGGGGTGGAGGGGAGGTGAAGGGGGGGGGTGAAGGGGGGGGTGGAGGGGAGGTGAAGGGGAGGGGATGTGGAAGGGAGGGGAAGTGTAGTGAGGGGTCGGTGAGGGGGTGGAGGGGAGGGGTGGTGGAGGGGATGTGGAAGGGAGGGGAAGTGTAGTGAGGGGAAGTGTAGTGAGGGGTGGGTGAGGGGAGGTGAAGGCCGCTCACTCACCCGTCCGGCAGCTCCCACGTGGATCTGAGGCGGGAGGCAGCGTGTTGTGGCCGCTCCCCCGCTGACTGTAGCGGCGCCGGGGGGGGGGGGGGGTGGAGGGGAAGTGATCACTCCGCTCCCCCGCTGAGTGTAGCGGCGCCGGGGGGGGTGGAGGGGAAGTGAGTGAGGGGAGGTGATCACTCCGCTCCCCCGCTGAGTGTAGCGGCGCCGGGGGGGGTGGAGGGGAAGTGAGTGAGGAGAGGTGATCACTCCGCTCCCCCGCTGAGTGTAGCGGCGCCGGAGGGGGGTGGAGGGGAAGTGAGTGAGGGGAGGTGATCACTCTGCTCCCCCGCTGAGTGTAGCGGCGCCGGGTGGGGGGGTGGAGGGGAAGTGAGTGGGGGGAGGTGAAGGGGGGTGAGGGGACGTGAAGACCGCTCACTCACCCGTCCCGGCAGCTCCCTCACCCGTCCGGCAGCTCCCACGTGGAGGGGGGGGGGGTGAAAGCGCGGGAAACAGGGAGAGGTGGAGGGAGAGGCGGAGCCTCCGAGACCGGTGGGGAAGAGAGCGGGAGATGTGCTGCCAACACGGTGAGCCCCGCTAATGTATGTAACACCGTGTGTGTGGGGGGGTTGTGTGTGTTTAGTGATGTGTGTGTGTGTGTGTGTGTGTGTGTGTGTGTGTATAGTGATGTGTGTATAGTGATGTGTGTGTGTGTGTGTATAGTGATGTGTGTGTGTATGGTGATGTGTGTGTGTGTGTGTGTGTGTGTATAGTGATGTGTGTGTGTGTGTGTGTGTGTGTGTGTGGGTTTTTTTTGTTTTTTTGGACCTTTGGCCCTTCACTCCGCCTCAGGCCAATGAGAGGTGTGGGGGGCAGGCCAAGGGGGTGGTGTGAGTGTGTGAGCCCAATGAGAGGTGTGCGGGGGCGGGCGGCCCAAGGGACCAATGAGATTGCCGCTAGGGACACCGGACATCCAGGCAGGCAAACATACAGTGCTTTCACTAATATAGTATAAGATACATTTTTACACTATGAGAGTCGTGCGCTGTCTTCTTTTCTTTTCATGTTCTAGAATTCACATACAATGATATTCTTATTATCACACTTCCTGTCGTTCCATTGTCCAGCTTCAGTGAGATCATAAATCTCAGCACAGTTTTCATTTTTTCCCCCATTGGGTTCTTTTGATTTC
Source organism: Ascaphus truei (assembly GCF_040206685.1). NCBI lineage: Eukaryota > Metazoa > Chordata > Amphibia > Anura > Ascaphidae > Ascaphus > Ascaphus truei. Next base: position 7,150,080 of record NC_134490.1, on the reverse strand, counting down.
CAATTCTTATACGCAATCTGCTTCCCATTAAGATACACAAAAACACCTTCATCTTTCTTGTCATTTATACCAATATAAGCACTCCTGGATACTGCCTTCCCAACCTGGGATATAGCGGCATTTTCAGCACCGGTCAGTGGAGTTGGCAATGTCCCTCCAGCCCTCTCACAGGCAGCCTGGGCAGTAGAATAATCAGCTTCCTTTCCATTTGTTACATAGACTTTATTCCCGGCTGTCGTCGCTCCACTTTGGAAGTAGCAAACTGTTAGGGAACAGAGATCTTATTAGATCTGTACAATGTTATTATGAGTTCTGCCCTAATCACTCAGCACCAAACACTCTTAGGCCGAGGACCCGCTGCATGCGCCGGCGCGACTGCACTGCGTCCAGGTGGCGCGTGTACGGTGCTACACCACTATCTGTGGTCTGTAGGGAGCATTTTCAGGTGTTGGGGGGGGTTGGGGGGCGTGGCCATGACAGCGGGGCACGGCCATGACAGGGGGCGCGGGGGCCAAAACACAGACACAAAGCAGCTCACATTATCATTGGCTGATGGGATCCAGTCTGTGATTGGCTCCCTCGCGCACCATGTGAGGCGTCGCCGCACGGGAACACAACCCTGTTGCATCCCCTGTTGGCTGGTGCATCACAGCGCGTAGTGAGCCTTGCAGTGAGGAGCGACTGGGGCCAACTCGGGAGGAAGCCATGAGCAGGTGAGTGACGCAAACGCGGCCATGCGCGCCATCGGATGCAGGGGGACCTCGGCCTTACATTCACATCATCACAAGGCAACAGCTAAAGCCCTAATGTGTGAAACAGTGATTTATTATATATTATCAGTGAAGGGAGTGTGAGGGTTCATGGTTAGGAAATCAGCGCGGATTACCGTTACTTTTTAATTAGACTTCTACACGTCCACTTCCTTTTTATAGATTTTTAATGAATTTATAGATGAATATTCTCTCTCTCTGCCCCAACCCATAAATATAGCATCAACATTGTGACCATGGGGACTGAAGATCTTTTCTCAATGACTTGAGCAGGGTTCCTGAAAGCAGGTAATGCTACTGTACTTTCTGTTTGAATCAAATGTTAAAGACGAGGGATTCTTATATTTGACACAGATTTTTAGCCAGGGAAGTTTCCATCACCTGGGACCTGACAGGTTTTTTATTTGCCTTTTATGGGTTTCAGAACTGATGAGGAGAAATAGATTAATGATTAGATTCACCTTTCCGTAGAGACGACAGACTCTTCTCTAGAACAGCTATTTTGCTTTCCAAGGTTGAAACCTTTATGGCCATACTAACATCTGAAACAGAAACAACCCTGTTAGAGGAGCAGCTCTCTCCAAGGACCAAAATCACCCAAATGGCAACAGCAGAAAAGGTTCAATGAGAAAATGTGTTGTGGATTCTATGAGATCCCCAACAGACATCTATAACATCTTGGTTGGACTACTTTTTTTAATTGAAATTATTGTTAAATATTTCATCCGCTGCTATTAAGCAGAACCAATTTATCGGCATAGAGATGTTGGGAACCCGTTTAAAACAGCTTAGTATACCTGGCTCTCCTTTGACTCCTTGTTTCCCTGGGATTCCAGATTGACCTGTTGCACCAGCTGAACCTTTTTCTCCTTTTAACCCTTGCAAACCTTAGAATAAAAGTAGAAGGGGAGGATCAATAAGCAGATGAGGTCATGAAACCTACGAGCTTCCCAACCAACTGATACTAATTGTACTGATATTCCATAATAGTCATGATTATTACAACCTTTAGCTTAAACAACTCTCATTTATGATATATCCACTCTCATCCATGGGATAATATTTGCACATTTAACTAATGCCATTTGTGTTTCAAGTTACCTGGAGGGCCATTCATTCCTTTGTCTCCTTGATTTTCTTTCTGGCCTTGAGGACCTGCTTTTCCTGGGGATCCTGCACCTCCCCTTTGACCAGGGGCACCAGTTTGCCCAGACGGACCTATAATCACAGGATGAAACAATCAGCGCCTTTTTGTAATGAATTTATTAGCATAGGCTAATGTTCTCACAGGTGCTACTTAGATTGTTGGTTTAAGTTGTGTGACAGAGCACACAATATGATACACTGTAACAATAATCGCCTTCCATTTTCCTAACATGTAGTCAACAAAAAGTCATGTCGTGTTGGAAGTAAATACTTGATTGCACATGGCAGGATCAGGAAATGCAAGAACATGCAGATATCACAGCCATGAAATAAAAAAAATCCCGGGAACAGTGAATTGTTGGGAGCCTTTTTCTAGAGGAATGTATATCCTGAGAATCTCTTTGTAATTTATGCAGCTGCATTTCCTAAGCTTTGTTGAGGGACGGATTCATTCTGTGCTATGCAACTTGCACGGTTTCTGCCTGAAATTCCGTGTTATCTCCTGCTAATTAGTGCAGCCATAAATTGAATATTTGCCTTGTCTTTTATATAAATCTTCTTACCTGGGTCACCTTTCACTCCATTGGCCCCGTCTCTACCATCTCGGCCATTGAGACCTGGAAGCCCTTGTACGACTGAGCACATGGTTGGTTTTTCAGGAAGAGCCGGACATGATAACAGTAGGACCATTGCAGATGTGACGGTGATGACTTCTATAAAGTGTAGCATGTCTGTCTGGATCGTCCTATAGTGAAACTCAAGCTTACCATTTCCTATATTGTTCAAAACATTTTAACTGAGCCTCCAGTATCTGCCCAGTTGTAATTTTCCTTATAAACTCTCAACAATCTGACATCATATCAGCTTGTCCTGCTATATAAAAGAGACTTATAGTTTAGAAAGCTTATGCACACACTACATGTATGTAAAGCGTTGTGTTGGTCCATGAAAAGGAATAATTAATATCAAAGGAATCTTACCTTGTTAGTGAAATAGTTATTGATATGAACTAACGCTTCTGGCTTTTGGAAACTGAGGTCGTTTTAGCTTTGTTAATCTCCGTGTTTCAAATGAAATGATCAGAATGAAACAAGCAAGCACAAGGCAGCCGGAAGCCCCTCTTATACCTGAAAATATCGATTACTTGGATATATCTCGATGGACTTTGACCTTTTCTCCGAAGGTCACTTTTAAAATCTGTGCATGAGAGTTTACTAAGTAAAAACGTCATGTACTTGTTTAAATGCTTTAATAGTGAGGCAAAACATTAGTAGTAGATTTATATTAGAGATAATATTTATATTTAAATAGTGCCGCCATGTTTTCAGTGCTTTACATAATTCGCATACCGGCTGAAATTGCTGGAATAATTTTACAATATATGGAAATAAAAGAACCAATGATACAATCTCAACGTAACGATAAAGGAATCGCTACCCCAAAGTGCTTGCTATTTTCTTAGCCAAAAGTGAACGTGTTTGCTGCAGCATAGGGCAGTTTGATTTGTTAAAGTGTTCTGCACTAATAAAGCTGTAGCTTGTCATAATAATTCAACGAGATAGATCCTCAGGTGTGTATATTTTTATCGTTATCGCCTTTTTACGTATCGATATCCGTAATGCGTATCCCCAAAGGGGATTTGCGTTGCGATATTTTTGGTGTTAACGCGAGAGTGTCATATCGATAAAAATGATTGGAGGTTTTGCTAACTCATATACAAATCATATGGTAATGAGCAGTTTACCTAACACTGAAGACCCTCAGACATCCATTACTGTTAGCACGTGATTAACACTACGATACTTAAAACCTTCCAAAGGCTACTGTTACTCACATCCAGACACTGATTATCATTGAGTTATTTTTGAGAATAGTCTAAAAGTAATGTACTGTGTATCAGTTTTAACCCTTTAGTTACGAAAAGTTATGTGTGTCATACAAATATATATATACAAATATATATATATATATATATATATATATATATATATATATATATTAGGGATCATATAAATGTCTGACACATCATAAACTGTAGCATGGTGATTAATGATTAAAGAAATATGTTTGTGCGAACTAATATGGTATATAATGTAATAATGACTGTACAGTATTAAGTAGAAATGTACAATAATGTACTGTATATCCATAAATACCTCAACAGTAATAATTCATATTTAATTCTTAGGAATGTACGTTTACAATAAATAAATGAAGAATGGACACTATAAATAATGGAAAAGTGAATAAGTGTAAACATTTTCAATTTCTCAATATTTTAACAAGATGTGCATTAGCTTTTGGTAAGGCACAGGAGTAACACGTCTTTATCGCATGGGTTAATAACACGCATTCAGGTTTGAACAATGCGCATGTGCAGTGTATTGGAAAATGCGTCTCTGAAAAATTGAAATCCCCATTAATAGCTCTGCTACTTTTACGAACAGACGTTATTTTTGCATCTCATTAGTTTTGTCGATACCCGTCGATACCCAATAAAATTATGACAAATAAGGTGCGTTCCTGGATTCAGCAACCAGCATTATTTGAGCAAAAGTGC